>NW_024467837.1:2355065-2544278 GCF_001890725.1 Aspergillus wentii DTO 134E9
CTGATCTCATCTGCACCTACACTGATCACCAATAGTTAGTGGACTAAGCCATGGAGATCCGGACCCAGTATATCAAAGCTGAAGGTGAAGAAGTATATAGATCATACCATTATTTACCTTATAAAGCAATGATAATTTTTGAGTTTATTTATTGTATTTATCTTATAGTTTCAGTTTTAGGTAACACTAAAGGCGTTGCCGATCTCATCTGCACCTATGCTGATTGCCAATAGTTAGTGGACTGAGCCATGGAGATCCGGACCCAGTATATTAAAGCTGAAGGTGAAGAAGTATGTGGATCATGCCATTATTTACCTTATAAAGCGATGATAATTTTTGAGTTTATTTATCATATTTATCTTATAGTTTCAGTTTTAGGTAACACTAAAGGCATTGCTGATCTCATCTGCACCTACGCTGATCACTAATAGTTAGTGGACTGAGCCATGGAGATCCAGACCCAGTATATCAAAGCTGAAGGTGAAGAAGTATATAGATCATGCCATTATTTACCTCATAAAGTGATAATAATTTTTGAGTTTATTTATTGTATTTATCTTATAGTTTCAGTTTTAGGTAATACTAAAGGCGTTGCCGATCTCATCTGCACCTACGCTGATCGCCAATAGTTAGTGGACCCTGTCATGGAAATCCGGACCCGGTGATATGGAGGGCCTTGCATCTTGCATTTAATTATGCACGCAGCGTATAGTATAATGTTTTGTTCGGCTATTCTACCTCTTCTTGATACATGTTCACCAGGGCTATAGCTATTTTGTAATAAATGCATGAATGGTGTATTCACATGATCTGACATTTCCTACGCACATTTACATAGCGATTGTATGGTAAAATCAAGATCAACTTGTTTGTGGGTTGATATTCTAGTCGAGGATGGGATTGGAGACATAATTCAATGAACATTCCCTGACACCCCAGGCACAATACACTCCAATTTTTCGAGCAACTCCTTCCACACCTTCTGTTGAGCTTGATCTCCCTCCTCGCTTCTAACAAACTCAGATAATGCGCCACTAGATCGTAGGTTAGAGAGCACAAATTGGAGGAGGGGGGTAACGGACTCATCGATCTTGCAGTCATTCAGATATTTCCCATGACTTTCTAGTCCCAAGGAAGCCGCGTGGACCAACGACCGAGATCCCTGCTCTGCTGTACGTGCTAACAACAGCTTCATAACGTAAAGCTGCCATCCCCAGAATCCTTGTACATCAGTGACAAGGTTCGTGACACAATATCCTGGCGTCAGCCCATTGACAATGATTTTTGGGTCCGTTGATGTAATTTCTTTCGCCAACTGTCGCATACACAGGACCGAAAGAAGCTTGGAAGCATAGTATCTAATATTAGCAGCATTAGCCATGGGTCAAGGGAAGAAATAGAAGGTGGAGGTCGTATTACCGATCATCTGGTCCATAATGGGTCTTGTTCCGCAAAGCTTCAAATGTATTGGGCGTTTTCCACTCTGGTAAGTTCGTCATTACATGCCGATCAGACGACACAATGACCAGACGAGGATATGGCATTTCTGCTTGGGCCGAGGCGCGTAACTTGGGAAGCAGTAGTAACGCCAGGAGCATAGTGCTCACAACATTGACCGTAATCGTGCTCTCATCTTTCTCTGCAATGTAAAAGTCCTGCGCTATCTTTCCCGCATTCAAAATGGCAACATCAACACGAGGCAGGGTAGATACTGATGCAGCGAATGATTTGACCGACTGATAATCTTCCATGTCCAAATGGACCATATCGACTCGGCCAGTCTTTCCGGTAGACTGTTCAATGTCCTTCTTGGCTGCCTGGCCCTTAGACAGATTTCGGACACCAAGAATTACGTAGGACGCATTCAGCCTTAATAGGTGGCGCGCTGCTTCAAGTCCTAAACCAGTGTTTCCACCCGTGATGACAATTGTTTGACCGGTGAAGTCATGTTCAGGTTGGGGAAGTCCCACAAACAGCTGAGAGTACAGGAAAGAGGGGAGGGACATGGTGTGAATGTTAAGTTGATATGAGAAAGAACAAGATACTCGAAGTTAATCCCACATTTGCAGCGAGGGTGAACAAATTTAAGAGCGTGACAAGAAGGTGGGCTGGGAATACAGGAAGGAGGGGAGAGACATGGCGAATGTTAATTTAAAATGGGAAAGAATAAGAAACTTGAAGTTAGTCCCAAATTTACAGCAATAGTGTGTAATTTCAAGAGCGTGACGAGAAGGTGAACAGGATCTGCATTATGCGTCCGAGCCGAGTGGGATACGCATACAGCTGCAGAGTGGCGGAGCATGACACAATCAACCAGGATCGGATGATATAACCCACCTGGTTGATCCTCAGCAGTCAGTGAGGCAATATTACTTTCTCACACTTTCAATCATCTAGACAGCAGTGATGTACTCAGTTTTAGGCTGCGCGCTGATCCTTGCGGCACTTGCCATTATACTTTTTGCTCGGGGTCAATTCCCAGGCCAGAGGGCTCCTGGCCTACCTCCAGGTAAAATTTCCTCAAATCTGAAAAAAATAGTTAGACTAAATGTTCTTTCCCAGGCCCTCCGTGCCTCCCCATCATTGGAAACATCCACCAGATTCCTAAGACTGGGGCTCATCTCAAGTATGCACCACTCCAAACGTGCATTCAAAAATTTACCAGGCTAATTATATATGACAGATTTACTGATTGGGCGTCGACTTATGGTCCTATATTCTCACTCAAATTGGGAACACAGACTGTGGTTGTTCTGAGCTCTCCTTACATGATCAAGCAGCTTGTCGACAAACAATCAGCTGTCTATAGTAATCGACCCAAATCATACATTGCTGACAATCTCGTTTTCCACAATGATCATCTAATGTTCCTCAATCCTGATGCCAGATGGCGACGCGGCAGGCGACTGTATCATCAATTTTTCAATGAAACTGTCTGTGACAAGAGTCACCATCATCTGCAAAATGCCGAAGCTACTCAGCTCGTCCGAGATCTCTGTAATAGCCCGGATGATTTCATAAGTCACTGCAAGAGATTCCCAAACAGTGTCATTATGAGTCTGGGTATGTACAAGGCACCTTTCCAAAAGACGAGTAGAGCACTAAGACAGCTCTAGTCACGGGTATTCGGACACCAGATGCATCAGCGTCTCACATGAACAGTCTCTATACTGTTCTGGCTGGTATTTCTGGGATTTTTGAAATGGGCGCCACTCCACCAGTGGACATATTCCCATTCCTAACTTGGATCCCAGAATCATTTTTCAATTATTGGAAATCTCGGTCAGCCAATCTTGCTCAAACAATGGACTCTGTCTATGGTCCGCTTGTTGACCGGGTTTTATCTCGTCGAGCAAAGGCCGAGTGTACGAAAGGCGAGAGTTACTTGGACATGATATTTGATCAGCAAGAAAAGTTGCAATTGACTCGGCATGAAATTGACCTCATGCTTGGAAATCTTCTGGAGGGTGGGTCTGAAACAACATCTATCACCACCATTACTTTTATTCAAGCTATGGCCTTGTATCCCGAGGCGCAAAAGGAAGCGCAAAAAGCAATTGACGACGTGATTGGCTCGGAGCGAACTCCTACATGGGAAGACTTTTCGAGTCTACCATATGTAGTAATGGTGGTCAAAGAGACCATGCGTTGGCGGCCTGTGATGCCAACTGCATTTCCACACGCCACAAGTAAAGGTAAGCTGTCTCTGTTCCCCGTTGCTTTGACAGGTTTTCAGTCCACTTTGCTTACAATTACAACAGAGAGTACGATTGACGGCATGAAAATTCCTGCAGGGTCCACAGTCATGATGAACGTATGGAGTTTGCATCACGAAAGCTGCCTTCATGGTGAGCCAAACCAGTTCAACCCCTCAAGATA
The DNA here is from genome assembly GCF_001890725.1 of Aspergillus wentii DTO 134E9. NCBI lineage: Eukaryota > Fungi > Ascomycota > Eurotiomycetes > Eurotiales > Aspergillaceae > Aspergillus > Aspergillus wentii. Next base: position 2,358,945 of record NW_024467837.1, read on the forward strand.
CAAAGGGCGTACTAGCCTGGCGCCAGTGTATGCATCTTCGCCTGATTACGAAAACCGTGATCACTACGGTTACGGCTCTGGGCGTCGCATCTGCCCTGGAATTCATCTAGCAGAACGTGGACTCTTCTTGGCCTTTGCTAAGATTCTGTGGGCGTTTGACATCACCCCAAAACTGGACTCCAGTGGGCTTCCAATTCCCATTAACTGCGATCCTGTCACCGGGTATACCGATGGGTTCTTACGGTGTGCTAAGCCCTACGCGGTTGATATCAAGCCACGGTCAGAGGAAAGACAAAAGACCATTATGACTGAGTTTGAACGAGCCGAGGCCGAGGTTTTTAGCAGATACGATACATGATATCTTGGAATTTCAAGTTTCTGTGCCTCAAGGGAGGAGGTAAACAGAAACAATTCAATACAGACCGGATGATTCATCCAAGCTCTATACATTATCCTAGCCTATATACAGCTTGCTCGTATTTTTATCAAAATTTGCTGCCTTCCAAGACATCCAGTTTTTATCCAAGTATTTTTTGACGAAAAATACATCCCTTGGTCAATAGCGGTAGGCGCTCGGACCGACCCGCTTTTACCCAGACTGTTTATCCAGGTCCTCTCATCGAGTGACCTCAAACTCAATGTTGATTTCCGTGTAGGCGCCTTGGGCTTTGATTTTAGGCAGTTCCTGTAAAACCTGGAAATTTTTGTCTTGAATACAACAGCGTATTCAGTATTCTAATCACAAGTATGACATACGCTAAGCGCAAATACGCGTCCTTGCGACCCTTTTCTTCCCCCCCCTAGTAAGCTGGAAAAAAGCCGGTGCCTAATAAAACAACGATAGTGCGTCTAGAGATGAATTTTCAGCCGCTGTTAAGATCTGCTGCAGTCTACGAGTTACCAAAGGTCAAAATAATCAGCGGTAAAAAGTCAACGCCCGAAAAAAGCAAACACAATAAGATTCGGTCTTTTTTCGGGTAGAAAGACACCGATAATCTTCACCAGCTGCAGACCACTCCGTATTATATACGCCACAGTCTGACGAAGGCAACACCATGTCTGTCGCTAGTTTTTGCTAGCAGATCTTGGGTGCAGACAACTATCTAGATTGATCTGCAGAACTATATCTGTCGCTAGTTTTTGTTAGCGGATCTCGGGTGCAGACAACTATCTAGATTGATCTGCACGAACAGATCGGTAGAGCTCACATGATTACCCTTTGAGTCTTGATCCGCTTGAGTTATGAGGTAGCGAGCATGCTCCACGTCATATCGCTTCTATCCTGGATTTCCTGTATGAATCCCCGTATTATACGGCTATCCAAGCTATAGAATCGAAAGTGGACTTACGTACTATCGGATGTTGATCTTCCTTCCTGCCGGTCAGAGTTCTATGATGACGTTTCCTCACTCATATTGGGCACTAGATGTTCTCTTGGGGTGCGACTGGTGTTTCAGTTCGTACTACCTAGAGGATGCAGTGTGGCTTTCGGCATTCTTGGACCGATTGTACGCCTCATCATGACCTGTGGAAATGGTTATATATCACGTAGCAAATCATATGAATCAATTGTAACCCTTATTGTACCCAAACAACCAGATTTCTTTCATTGTTACAAACACTATTCAACAGTTCTACTTCAATCGAGATGACAGACTTTGAGATTCCAGGAATCGGCAAACGGGTCATGGCCCATGTCATTGATAGTCTGGCTGAGACAGATCCTGAAAAAAAGGTCTGTTCTATGCCAGAGAGTCCCGAGAACCCTCAGGCCTATGTGGATTTGAGTGTGCAGAAGCTGGCCCATGCAATCAATTACATGTCTTGGTGGATTGAGAAAGAGTTTGGGAAAAGTGACACTTTCAACGAAACAGTGGCGTACCTGGGAGCAAATGATGTACGCTATCTCGTGATAGTTATTGCGTGTAACAAGACTGGCCACAAGGTATGATCCATCCTCAAACCACATCCTGAATGAGCAAAGCTTGAGTCGTTTGGCTAACCTGCCCTGTCAGCCCTTACTCTCCTCGACGCGTAATTCTCAGGCGGCTCATGTCCGACTTTTTGAGATGACAAACTGTTCCAAACTTCTGTACAGTTCCGAGAAACGGCAAAAGGCAGAAGATATCTGTTCTGCTGCGGCTCATGTTAGCAGCCTTGAGATTCCCTCGATGGCGGAAATGACGTCTTTGGAAACCACTGCGTATCCATTTCTGGGAACATTCGGAGATGTCAAGAATAAAGTAGCATTCATCGCTCACAGCTCAGGCACGACAGGTAGAACACCCCAAATAGCCAATTTTGACAAGTGACCCAAACTGATCAACTTCTAAGGATTCCCCAAGCCAATCCAACTCACATTTGGATACTTTGGCGCGTTAGACCACGGAGCCCATGTCCCTATCCCAACAGGTCGCGTGGCTGGTGTTCCAGACAGACTGTCCCCTGATGATCTGGTCCTTTCAACGACTCCCTTCTTCCATCTCATGGGATTTGCACTGCTTATCATGGCTGTCTTTCATGGAATCCCGTGCGTGATACTGCCAGACAAGCCCCTATCAACCCAATTGGTAACAAGCGTACTGGCGACTACTCAGCCAACGGCAGCACTCTTCCCTCCTTCTATTTTAGAAGATCTTGCAGCAAACCCAGAGTCAGTTCAAGCCCTCTCTAAGCTCAAGCGTGTATATTTCGGAGGAGGACCCCTGTCCCCCGACGTCGGCCGCAAGGTCAGTGAATGCACCCAGCTTGTCAGCTTCCTTGGAATGACAGAGGGCGGTTTCGTGTTGTCGCTTCTGCCGGAAAACGGAGACTGGTCTTTCTTCGAGTGGAGTCCTACCTTTGGTATCAAAATGGAACATGTCGAAAATGGGTTGCATGAGATGGTGTTATGCAGGCATGAAAACCCAGAGCTGCAGCCTATCTTCCATACGTTCCCTGATCTTGACTGCTACCATACGAAAGATCTATATTTGGAACATCCAAACAAACCGAACCTGTGGAGGTTCTACGGTCGCTTAGACGATGTGATTGTGCTCAACAATGGCGAGAAGTTCAACCCGGTCACAATGGAGAAGATTATTGAAGGACACCCCTTGGTGGCTCGGGCGGTTGTCGTTGGACTTGGTAGATTCCAGACAGCATTGTTGATTGAACCAAGCTGGAGTCAATTGGACTCGGTCGATAATGGAACCAACGTAATTGACGTTGTCTGGCCAACAGTGCAAGAGGCAAATCGAATCAGCCCGGCACATGGACATGTGCTGAGGAACAAAATCGCTTTGGCGTCTCGAGACAAGCCCTTCGCCACGACACCGAAAGGAAGTACTCAACGAAGAATCGTAACAGACGATTATAAGGATGAGATTGAGCACATCTACTCCTTGCCCGACGTTGAAGAGCTCCCATTTACCCTACCGCCCTCTCCAGACTTCCCAAGCATTCTGGACTTTGTTCGAAACCTTGTGGTACATGTTTCAAATGTCACTTCATGCGCAGACGACGCCGATCTTTATAATGTCGGGCTTGACTCACTGCGCACCATCCAGCTAGCATCAGCCCTCAGGGCTACTGGGTTCAAGGACATCACTCCACAAATGGTCTACATGCATCCAAGCATTGACAAGATCGCGATACTCCTCAATGATATGCTGACTGGCACTGAAACAAAGACAATCTCAAGACGTGAAAGGATCGATGGCTTAGTCGCAAAATATACAAAAAATCTTCTTCACCATGACCATGTTCACACCATGTGCAATACAGATACCCTCACAGTTGCCTTGACAGGATCGACTGGATCACTAGGGAGCTATTTGCTCGATTCTTTACGATCTGACAAGACCATTGGCAAAGTATACTGCCTAACACGAGATGGGCAGGTAGAAAGGCAACAAAAAGCCTTCAAAGAAAGAGGCCTGGACCCAAACATCCCAGACAAAGTCGAGTTCATCCAAGCATCACTAGGCGAACCTCAACTGGGCATTGACAACGCTAAATACAAGGAAATGCTCGATACTGTCGATACGTTTATCCACAACGCTTGGAGAATGGACTTTAACATATCCGTCGAGTCGTTCGAAGAAGTCCATATCCGAGCCGTGCGTACCCTGGTAGATTTTAGTCTCCAAAGCGCCCACCGCACTCATATCCATTTCCTGTCTTCCATTGGCGCAATTGGCGGATGGACGCTTTCCAATGGTCCGGTCATTCCTGAGCTTCCATTTGAAGATTGTGATGTGACGCTTCGCCAGGGATATGGGGAAGCTAAGCATATCTGTGAACGGATTTGCCTTGCTGCTTCTCGGACTGCTGGTGTGCCGACGAGTGTGCATCGCTTGGGGCAGATCGCTGGGCCGTGTACTGAAAGTGGGTATTGGAATTCACAGGAATGGATTCCTGCTATTATCGCTTCTTCCAAGTCTCTTGGGAAGGCTCCATCCAGTCTTGGAGCGTTTCCGGTTGATTGGATTCCCGTGGTGAGTTTTCAGGCAGTATCAGCTGAATCACAACATAGACTAATCACAATTTACTCGCTATTATAGGACCTGCTCTCCAAAATCGTGGTCGAAATCGTTCACGCACGCCGCAAGGCACAGCACGAAACTCCTTTCTCGGTATTCCACCTAGTCAACCCGACCGTCACAACATGGAAAAGCCTTCTAGACCCAATTCATGACGCTTATGGATTGGAGGAAGTGGAAATGGAGCAATGGATTAAAGAGCTCAGGCAGATTAAGGCTCCGACGACAGAAGACCTTGCAGAGAAACCAGCCTTGAAGCTACTCGAGTTTTATCAGAGTCTAGTTGAAGGGCAAGGGGCTCTATCTGTTCCTCTTGAAATGGAGCGTACGAAGGCTGCGAGTCAAACTATGAGGTCGCTGCCTCCGATTACGCCTGATATGATGGCAAATTGGTTGAAGCAATGGGCCTTCTGATGATCTGGGTCTGAGCTTGGCGTGAGGATTCATAAAGATCAGAATACATGAGTTTCATCACATAGCTCTTTGCAATGTATAATGGATAAGGAATTGAGCTTCGGTTATAAGGACAGTAGCTCAGTGACGATGGGTCACGAATTATAAAAGATTTTGTATCTCATAACAGACAATTCTGTGATTCTCCATCACTCAGTTCTATAAATCTAGTTACTCGACGTAATATTGTTCATTCGCAGAGAGATTTTTCTATGAAAGAGGTAGACAGGTGTCCCATGCACCCACCCATCCCCCCACTCGACTCACGAGTCTTTATGAGTAGTATACATCAAATTAAAAAGGAAATGATTCCATGTGATTAAGTCATTCATTGGTCTTGATACTAAGCCGACTCTGCTGCTTCTACCATACCTTGTAGCATGGCAACATCCATAGTATACATATCCGATCCATCATCCGCCAGAAACACCGACGGACCACGACTGACCATCAAAAGCTCAGTTTCACACTCAAAAGGCAGCGGGTCGTGAACCGCCCCTTTGCTCTCGGACACATAGTCACCTTCCATAAACGCCCCGGTTTGAGGATGCGCGCCGCTCCCCTTCAAAACATAGATGTCGGCGCTGCCGACGTGGCGGTGTCGTGGAAGCAGACCCTCCGGTTGGGCCCGGACCATGATTGTGTACTCCCCCGTCTCGGGGACTAGCTTGACAATCTTGATGAACACACCCGGGGCGAGGGGTAGCCATTTGAGGTTGGCGCAGTGAACAGTAAAGCCTGCGTCTTGGTCGGGCATAGTAGGCAAGTAGGGATTAACCTTTGGGATTCGTGATGGGTTAGTTCTTGTGTGTTGGCTTTTGGGCAGGAGTTTGGTGCTGCAAGAAAGGGTGTCAAGAGATCCACTTACTGGACGAGGGTTGGCTACGAAAACCAGATGGACCGTTGAAGTTCCGTAGCCATTTTCCTTATGCAAGGTATTATAAAAAACCTGTCGCAATTAGGTGTGCTACCCATGACTTCGGACATCCGAGCCGGCCGGAAATCCGAGTCAAAAGGGTAACCGCCCGAGACGAAAGTCTCCGCTTTTGCCACTGAAACGGCATCATTCAAGTCTGCCCCATAGTCACCAAATACTTTCTTAAACACCGAAAGAGTCAATGTCCTTGTTCAGCCAACCAGCTGGAACCTGGCTGTTGAAGAGCTGCCACATCAACAGGTCGGCCGAGAGGTCGGTCTCGGTGTTTGGCATCAGCTCCAGATTATCGCTGAATGATAGCCCCGGAGGAAAAGCTCCAATGGTAACCGGATCGGCAGAGTGATCACTCATTGGGACAAACGCACCTGGCGCTTCTCTCTGGGTTGAGGCAAATTCGGATGGACCGCTTGGTTCCTGAAACAAGGGTTCGCAAAGTCGCTCCAGTGATTGCAGCAGATTCAAAAGTTTACCTAGATGGGGATCTTCTTTAAACGGTGTCAGTCTCTGGGTAATCTGCCGCATCAGTTCGTAATCCTCATGATCCACCGTCCCGATTATGTTACAGAAAATCACGAAAAAAGCGCTGAGTGGGTAGAGAAACAACGTCCTGTGAAGGGATCATGAGCAAGAGCGCAGGGTTCACAAGCGTAGGTACCAGCGCACCATGTGAGAAAGGACGGATAGGGATCGTCAAAGCCAGGCATCTCCACCGAATGCTGCTGTAGGAAATGGAATGCTTTGAGCGACTTGCGAGCATACAACAGACATTGCTGATGCACAGCTGGGTTGAACGCACTTTGCAAGCGAGTTCGGTGGATCTCGACGAATATCGCGTAGTAGCAAAAGTCAACGGCGACCCAGTGGTATTGCATTAGTTTGGGATGGCCGTCGCGACTCTGCATAAGATCTGCTTTAGGGGATTGAATCAAGGGCGAGTAAGAGAGGACATACCGACTGCAGGGTTGGGAGAATGGCCTGCATTTTGCATTCAAGAAGCTGGCATGTATCCAGAGCCCGTTCTTTCGTTACACTTGCACCACCACAGGATACCGCATGTAACTTGCCCTGGACCTGAGCGAGATCGAGTAGGAGACGCAGCAGACTATCGTATGGTGATGATGGGTGTAACACAATAAGCTCGGTAGGGGAAACGTCGAGGTCGGGCAGCGACGGAGGCCGACAGAGAAGGGAGCTTAGAGTTCGATCTAGATAATAGCACCAATAAAGGACATTGTGAATCTCTTGCTCTTGGTCTGAATTCGTCGGCAGTCTGCGAATCCTGTGATAGTTGAGAGCAGTGATCTGTCGAGCAGCATACGAGATGAAGAGCCAGCATTGATTAGGTCTTCCCAAGTGTTGCATGAGCAAGGCCTAGGGGGTGGGATGTTGATTAGCCGAACAACTTGACTTTGTCACATGAACTCACACTTGAAATAAGAGACTGTATGGCTGAGAGATCTGGTGGCTTAAGAATGTTGAAATGCTCGATGCTGCGCATCGCCGCTGCGATATACGTGGATCGGGACAGCGAGAACTCGCCTTTGAGAAAGGGGTCGTCGGTTGTTCCTGACGCTTGATACAAATGAAAAACCGCCTTTACGTAGACGCAGACGCAGTATTGATGAAACTTGCAGACTTCAATTTCGGAACGATCTCGTAGCAAAGCTGAGGCCATTCTCGCGTAGGTCTTGTCGGATATATGATCTGGCCACTGAATACGAACAGACTCCGGTGGGCCTTCACATCATTAGCTGCGGCTTTAAATGTAATGACTCGTCTAAATACCAGGAAGAAGCATAAATAGGAGCTCGCGAGACGGCGTTTCTGGTACGGTCAAAGCATAATTTTGTGGATGAGACTCTTCCTCCATGGCTATCTCGCTGTGGTGAGGCCCAGTTTCGGCGATGCTGCTCACTAGATGAAGCGCAGACTTGAGTAAGGCCTGTCGCTCACGACCGATACAGCTGGGATTGTGGAGATCTATTTGAATAACTCCTTTTGCCTGGAGTGCATGATAGTTCGAGCCGCCATCACTTGTAGTCGACAAAGCAGCCGGAATAGGGGATCTCTCTACAGGGTGTTGTTGGTCATGATCTCCTCGCTGTCTCTTGCTGGGAGTGGCCCTTCCATCAAGGCTGTCACCTCTGGTCGCACGCCCAGGACTAGGGCAGTGTCCGAAGTCCACGATGTTTTCTTGACGGCCCAAGTCGCTGTCAACTACTGTTAGCACTCATTTGATGACTGACACATAATATGCACGGCGTGAATCCCAGCAGACCTCTGACGAGTTCTCTTCCTAGATGACCGTCCATGGCGCAGGCGTCGGCATTCCACACCGGCATCCGCGCAGTTCGCGCATGGCGCTTGCCTGTTACACTTGATCTAAAAGCCATGAGGTCAGACTCATCGTACATGGTAAATTAACATCACTCGAAGGTAACAACCTTTCTAGAATGGCATTGGTCACACTGGTCGATGGTCAGCTTTGTGTCTATTGTGCAGTATCAAGATGAATGTTCGAGCAGCGAGCAAAACGTACAGCAGGCAGAATGTCTCCTGTAACTGTAGGATGATCTGGCATAATCACAAATCTTCTGCTCCTCTGTACTGATAAACCGGCTGTGACAGTGGTTATTCTACGGTGATTCGATGCGGTGTCAATCGGGGGAGGCGGAAGTGGGAAAACCAAGCGCCGTTTAGCCATTGCTGCCTTGTTGCCTGAGGCTCCCACAACCACACTGCAGTCACTATGTAGTAGAGACCTTCATACATCGTCGAGATCTCAATCCTTTGACTAATGTGGTGTCAATTGCTGTTTATTTTGATCGGGGTGTTCATAAAACGTAATATATATATTTAGTTGATGCATGTGGCAGCCCGGGAAGTCGATTCTTCCTCAACCAAATTCCCTGGCAACGTCCGAATGAAATGCTACACTAGCCTCACGTACTGCATGTGATCAAAAATATTTCTGCTTCCTAGTGACCTCCTGATCCGATAATCACCAGGGTATATTCTGACCATCATAGACCTCCCATCCTGGAACATGAACGTTTTTGAAACTACCATTATCCCGACCACTGGCAGCCATGACGATATTCAACACTGCCTCTGCTCCCTGAGGAACCGTGAGGTCGGCATCCTGTCCGCCCATATCACTTTGCAGCCACTGAGCGGATCAGTTAGCATGGAATCAACTCTTTGCTTGACGGGGAGGACCTACTCCGGGGCTCACGGCGAGGAATACAAAACCCTCATCCTCATAGGACAGAGCATATTGTACCGTCAAAGTATTCAAAGCTGCTTTGCTGATCTTGTAGGCCGGGCAGGGAGCATAGCCTACTTCTCGAGCCTTGCTCAGGGACCCAAATATGCTAGAACTGTAAATTGATCGGTGAGCAACCGGTGACCCTAAAATTTGATATAGGTCCAGCTATTGCAGCGACTTACATGCACACCACCTTCTTGATATCACTCGTCTGCATGAGAGGGAGATACTGCTGAAAGACATTGTGTGCGCCGGTCACATTGGCGGATAATTGGTAGTCGAGGTCAGACCTGACATGTTGGTTAGCTGCAGAACAGAACTGAAGAAAGTATGTCGTACATAAGAGCAATTTTTCCATGGGTCTCATTATGGACACCAGCACAGTTAATCAGAATATCCAGACTTCGCCCTGCCAGAGCTGATTTGACTTTCTCTGCCGACTGCATGATTACCCCCTGATCAGTCACATCCAGAGTGACAAAGACAATAGAGCCCTTGGCCGTGGAGATGACCGTCTGCAGCTCAGAACTGCATCTCCGAGCTGTAGCCAATACCAAACCTCCATTCAAATCAGGGTGAGCGGCCAATTGTTTCACCAACTCCAGTCCAAGACCGCGGGAGCTCCCTGTAACGAGGACGTTCGACATTGTGCAGCGTGCAGGGGTTGGGGTTTGGTCGCACACAATCAATTAGTTCAATGGCTAGTATTCAATTTCCCAGTAAGTGTCTAATAAATAATAAATTAATAAATCGGTTTTGGGGCAAAGATCTATGTCGCCGCACTCCCGAAGTTCCACTGCGGCTTCGGATTTCCGAACCAACAGGGCAATCAACTGGGTCTTCATTCAGTTCCACTTCCAGCCAAACCCATCCAATAATCGACAACTTGGACACCATTTCCTAAAGGATGGTTAGAGAGGTGGTATTATTTGAATGATGATCTTCACCTGGAAACCTGTTCAACCGATGTATATTGCTAGGCATTGTGCTGCAGACTGCCAGACTATGCATCTTCCCTTCAGTGCAAGACCGGATATTAAATGATTATCCAGCCTCTGTAATACTACACATACCATCTACGTAGCTCTTCCCATCTATTGTTTCTCTCATTATGGCTGGATCGAACACAGATGGGAATGTCTTCACAGCACTGTGCTCACTCCTGCACACTGACGAGATAATCACCCCCGATTCGCCTGATTATCTCACAAGCATCCAGACGTGGGCAGCTCAGAAGCAGTCAAGCCCCTGCCTGGTGATTCGACCAATCACGATCGATGCCTTGAGCAAGACCCTCGCCCACCTGTACGCCACCAACTTGGACTTTGCAATCTATGGCCACGGATTTAGTTCTGCCTCGGCTAAGGATGTCGTGGTGAATATGTCAGCATTCGATAACCTCCACCTAGATGCGCAGTCGGAGTCGGTAATCATTGGTGCCGGACAGACATGGGCGGATGTATACCAGAAGCTCAGCAAGGTGGCCCCGGAATATGGAAGTATGAATCCATCTTCAAGTTTGTTCTTCTTCGAAAGCTGATATCATTCGTACAAACAAAGTCGTGGGAGCCCGCACGCCCTGTGTCGGAGTAGCAGGGACCATCCTCAGCGGAGGCTTTTCGTGGCTTTCCAGTGAGTATGGCTGTATCTCCGATCCAGTGAACATGTTGGATGCGAAAGTCGTCAAGTACGACGGTTCGGCGGTATGGGCGTCTGCAGAGCCGGACTTACTGTGGGCACTCCGGGGTGGTGGCGGCGGCTTTGGTGGTATGTGACTTTTCCTTTCGCGCGTTCGAGACTGTACTGATCTCCATATCTGGATAGTGCTGGTCCAGGTCAAGCTCCGACTATTCCCTTATCCACAAAGAATCTGGGCAGGTGAAATACTGATCCCCCGGGAAAGGCTGGAGCATGTCGCAGAGGGAATTGCGAACTTCGTCGCACAACCAGTGGATCCCAAAGTCACTTTGTTTTTGTACGTGGTGAAGGGTCGGCTGCTCCAGTCGATTGGGACGGACTCAGATATGTTGGTACTTCATGTATTTGACGCCCATGGGGAAGAGCACGGCCGAACCAACTTCCAATGGGCGCTGAACATACCTGGAGCTGTCGATCAGACCATGATCACTACCCTTGCTGGTGTTGCAAATTTAAAAGGTTAGAACCATTTTTATGGCTTTCTCACGCGGTGTCATCTAGTAATAATCACTGATGACCTGTACAGACAAAGCGCATATCGTCAAAGGCACCATGAAACAGTTCTGTCAGCCGTTGCTGCTACGGGAAATCTCGCAAGACACCATAATTAACGCAATTAGGTGGTTCGAAGGAATCCGAAATGTGGACGAGTCGATTGCCGATTGCACCTATCTCATCTTCGAGTTGCTGAGCTCGGTATGTGTTCACCTCAACAGGAAGGCTAATATCAGACTGCAAACTAAATTTCGCTTTGTTTAATTAGCGGGATCCAGTAGGAGGTATATCCAGCTGTGCATGGCCACGACCCAGTGGTACGAACCATATTTTGCTCCTCGGTATCGGGTGTCCTGCAGACGCCGGGCCAGACAAGGAGAGGCGGGCTCGAGATCTAGCTATCCAAGCCCCCTCCATGGTATCAGGAGATAATGCGGAAATTCATGTGCTGCCGAATGGTTTCGAAGACTATCATGATCAGACCAAGGTATGGCTAGACCGGTTTCCAGCGTCATATTCAGCTACTCATACTGTATTGTAGATATGGGGGCCTCATCTTGCAAAACTGCAGAGTTTGCGGAGGCAGTTGGACCCCCGCGGGAGATTCAAAGGGGCAGTTGAAGCGATGACAGACTGGGCGTGAGAGTTGACCTGTTACGAAGCCAGGCGACCTGGAAAGTCCACGGTATTCAATCAGATATTTCAACCATGCGACCGGATCCAACGACAATTCATTATGAGAGGAACCAAAATCTGCCGTTCAGCTTACACTTTTTCCTTAGCGGGGTCCGTACAAATTTAGGCTGTATAATTACGACAAATGATATATGCAAAGCCTTTACCACTTCTAGCTTTATTCAATAAGGCGCCCCAAGGCTAACAAAAGTACTATGTATGGGTTCATCCTTTATGATGATGATCTGCAAGATCTTGTCCGCTTTGGCGAGATCATGCGTTCATACGGCTCGTGATACGAGTATAAGCTCGTATTTCCGTTACTACTAATAGCATAGGACAGAATACCCGGCCGATTCAGCCCCAAAGTCTCTTGGTATTGAATTATAAACAGAATCTGGCAAAACAAATTTACTATAAGTAACAAGGACTTGGCCCGGTGTTTGTACATATCAAATATCAAAATTCACTTACGTTCGGCTGTTCAAGATGACTTCAGTTCGTCTTCCTTTTTCCATTCTTACTCTTCTTATCTCCCTCATTCTCTCTCTTGCAGCAGCTGCCCCATCTCCGGTTGTCAAACGCGGCGTCAAACTTGATGGCGAGCCCAGTGAGATGGGAAAGGGCACCTACCCGCGCGCAACCTATATCGAAGACAAATCCTTGCTCGGATGCTTTAGAGGACTCCACGACGACAAAGTCACACTGGAGACAGTCAGGTCGACTGACAAGGGCAAGACCTGGAGCCCCGTGGGCACTATCATCAGCGAGGTGGAAAAAACGCACGGGTTGAACAACTGCTATCTCCACCAACTGCCAAAATCAGACAGGATCCTGGCGGCTTTCCGGAACCCCGAGCGCGACCCGAAGACGAACAAATATACCAAGTATATCATGTCGGTCTACTTCTCCGACGACCAAGGAAAGAAATGGGAGCCTCTCAGCACGGTTGCGACCACCACTACCCGTGGGCTGGGCGTCTGGGAACCATTCATGATGGACGGTCTCAACGGCGACTTGATGTTGTTTTTCTCGAGAGAAACTCGCACGGATGGGAAGGACCAGAACAGCATCCTCGTTCGTTCTACTGACGGAGGCAAGACTTGGGGCAAGGAAGAGACCATTTCGGGTGGGGACATCCAGAAACGCGATGGAATGCTGGGCGTCGCTCGGCTGGCACCTGATTCCGAAAAGATGATTGCGGTCTTTGAGAGCCTGACCCCAAACACTGGAATCACTTCTATCACGTCCTCTGACGATGGAAAAACCTGGAGTAATGACCGCAAGATTGTGTACAAGGGCACCAACGGACCTCCCAGCGAGTCAGCCCCTCAGGTTGTCCGCATCGGCAAGACTCTTGTCGCCAGCTTCTCGACCTGGGAAGACGACCGGGAGGCTGGCAAGTCCAAGCCACCAAATGTTAAGATCGTTACCAGCAGAGATCAGGGAGCTACCTGGGGCGAAAAGACACTGATCCACAAGAACTGTCACTGGGCTGGAGAAGTCGCCATTGACGACACGAGCTTGCTCGTTATGTGCGATTACAACAATGGGACGGCCATCGCACAGCGCGTGAGCATTGCGTGAGCGTGAGACCGGATAAAAAGGAAAAAGTTATTTAGTAAATCTATTCCGTTACTTTGATGTCCGACTTGATATCGAGTATATACTATAAATATATAGATGCGTAAAGCAGATTCTCGGGAAAGCGCGGCTATTGCAGCATTTGCCGATCCGTTCAATAGCCGATCTCCAATACAATTTATTAAGGTTGCCTCATAGTCATGTTCAAACAAATGATTCCATAAACTCACATACAAAATGGGAGACTATCAAGAATCAGTACAGGCCGAGCCGTGGCACATGGTAGGTCTGGCCTCGGCGTTCCCAGATATCAGCCAGGATAATGAGCGCTGTCATATTCTACCAGCCTGCAAAACAATGAGCATTCCTAGAGCAAATGGGGACGGACAATCAGGAAATCGATTCTCGAATCTGAGTGATCAGGTGCTTGTGTTCAAATACAAAGGCTTCCTGCACGCCATCGACAATGTATGTACATACGTCGTATGCCTTGTGGCTCGTGTCGTACGCTGACTTATGCAGCAATGCCCACACTCATCCTTTCCGCTGAAACAAGGCAATGTTTTTGATATCGAAGACATGGGAACGCCACATGGTGCTGGGATTCGATGCTTCAGGCATGGCTGGAAATTCGACCTTTTCTCTGGCCAAGGAGACCGTGGTCCCCACAAGCTGAATCTCTGGGATATCGAACTGCGACAACCTTCACCATCCAGTGCTGGCGATACTCCTGCGTGTACCGATCAGGAGGTCTGGGTTAGAAGACCGCCACAGACCCAGAAGTAGGATGACAATGGATATACCTGTTTGGCAAAACAGTCCTTGTTGCTATATCACGGAAGTGCTTCTGGAATAAGCAACTGAATGTCTTCATCATATTGCGGGTATGGGGTACTTATTTCCTTTGTCAAACGTAAATATACATCTTGAATTGATTCAAAAACAACGCTCGCTCTATCGCAACCAGGAACCAAAAACAGAAAGCCAATAGTCAACCTAGTTAATAGCGATATGCTCGCAAAGAGCCCAGTATGCCACTGCCAGCCCCGTAACGACAAGCTCATCCAGAATCTCCCCATTCGCTGCTTTCTCCCCGAAAATCTCCAACCTCCCGGCCTTCGTCATACTCCAGGTTTGGTTGGCCGTAAACCGAGCCAGCAGAGCACCATTTCTGCTCGTACAATCAAAATCAAATAGCTTGCGCGTATTTGGGTTCTGCCATGTCAAGGTGGTGCCCAGATTAGGAGACTCGTAGATACCTTCACGAATTCTACGGGTTTTTCGCTGGAGGACAATGTCTTGGCCCTTGATATTGATTTCTATCAGAGGTTTCCATGCACGGAAAACGACAGTTGCGAATGAGGTTTCTCCCTGGCCGATTTGGAATTTCATGTGTGGCTTTCTGTTGGTGAGGTCTGCTTTGTAGACTAAGGGGCCATCACGGTCACCCAAAGTTACGTTGAGATGGCGAAGCTTCCAGCTTGTAAAGTCGACAAAGAAGGTCTGGGATGCAGAGTGGCTGTCGTGCTCTTGTGAATATGATGCTGCTTGAGATGGCTCTTCTGAATATGGTGGGGGCGGGGGAAGGTCGTTAGGGAGTTGATGGTTCCACTATTATTCATTAGTATTGCAGACTTTATCGCAGCAGTTGGAGCCATACGATTTCATCTTCTTTGCTGTCCATGTTTCCAGTGAATATGGATGGTTGTTTTGTAGTTTAGTACTTTGGATTTGAATATGTCGAAGATCAATTTGTTGGGGCTGACAGCTCTTTGTAACCTCCTCGTATCCGCTCCGCATGCCACCTCTGATGGATAGCGGCAGATCTTGCCTATTTCGGTCTGATGCCGCGCTGGCTCCTGGACCCGCTTCCTCATCTTCTCTAATTGGTGTACGTTGCCTGCTATGGCTTGAACGTTAGCAACACCCGTCAAGAATACGAGTATCGTCCACTGAAAACAAACTATGGGCAGTCTATTACATTTATCTGGATATACAGCCAAGTACGTGGTGAATTTGAAAAAAAAAAGAAAAGAAAAGAAAAGAAAAAGAAAAGAAAAAGAAAAGAAAAAGAAAAGAAAAAGGACTAGCAGGAACATATATCCACTAAAAGGTCAAAAATATATATATCCCGAAGATATAGGCTAGATCCGGTGATAGAGCGCCAACATACTATGCTGTTGTATATTCCGGTTTTCATCTTCTGATATGTACAATGATAAATATATACCAGTGAGATTTATTAATTACTCCCCCTAGTATTTTGCCAATTGAGGTATCCATTCCAGAGAAGTTTGTGCATGTGCAAAATCGAAAATGGGTGGCTGTAGATAGTCTGCAGACAGCTGAATCCCACAGTTCCCAGCCATATCCAAGTCGCCATGTAGTGGCTGTGCTTGACATCTTCCACAGAATGGCAAACCTGCCGGTTCGTGCACACACGGAGCTGGGATTTTTCTGTCATACTCTGCATCGATTGTTTCTGCAAATGATGTCTCAAATCTGCCAGGGGATATCTCTTGCGAGCTGCGATCTTCCCAGTACAGCTGGGCGATGTATTGCCGTGGAGGTTCCATGTCGACAACACTGGATATCATATCAAGCCCATTAGGCGAGTTGTTAGGCGAGGTGTCTCGGGATATCTCTGGCTCTGGCTCTGGCTCTAGCTCTGGTTCTAGTTCTAGTTCAGGTTCTGGTTCGAGTTCCGGGTCTATTATGTCGCTGGATGGTTCAGGGCTTCCATCGTCTTCTATAATTCCGATATTTGCGAGCATCTGATGAAGGGATGATGGTCTTTTATTGTCCCTTTCGCCTGGGTGCTCGCCAGGCCTGTCAGGATCAGTGTGTAGTTGTGCGTATAGTTTATAAAAACCGCGTATCAGCCAATAGTTCTGCTGCTCCAACAACTGGACATAGCTAGAAGCTCAAAGAATCAGTACAAGGAATCTTGTCATGTATAGATATGGGGATGTGCGCTGACCCTTTTGAGCAAACTTTCTCGCGTGGCACTTTTTTCCTGCTAAACACACAGACATAGTCGCCGGCACGACATCGAGTACAAGGATGGTCTCCGTCACACTATATAGCTTAGTACGGTATTGAGAGAATTGGATTGGGCTGTTTACCTTTGTCTTTTTCATTTTGCAGCGGTCGCAAGCATGGGGAGCTTTCCTTCTGATGCCCTTTTTGGTAGGAGAGCTCCCTTGCGTCGAGTGCATCTGGCTGGTCATTGTCACCAACATGCAAGAGAAAGCGAATAAAAAAAGCTTTGTTTTATAGTACGCTCCAATATAGCAGATATCAAAATGTCCGATCCGACTGGATCTAATTAATACGGCATATAAGGGGTGCGAGTCCTGTACTCTTATATCGCCGAACAAAAGCTTCACGGTGACTTTTAATTAAACCCATACCCCGTTTACAATATACAGAAATTGCACGTTCATGCCAAATATTTACGAACCCCTTGGAACTAACGCAGTCGATCCGACACGCCCTACAGCAAACCCCAAAAGCCAATCTGAAAAGGTTCAAAGCCCGAATGAGCCAATCACGTTAAAGGGATAGCATTAAGGTTCTTTCCAAAACCCAAAAGTGCTTCTTGGCGCACGTAATATTTGATTCAAGCTGATTGAGGATGCATTTCGTGATATTGGCTGCTATTGAAACAGAGACAGCATTCGTTTATGAAACGAGACCTGTTTTTACCTGGATATTGCAACCATATATTCATCAATATATTGGTCAATTCAAGTGCATACATCAGCCTATACGAGGAAATTTAAACTATTCCATCTGATCTACATGGGTTCCCTGAAATCTCGTATGCCTGACGCAATTTCAGGCCGGTGTATACGGGCCCAATAAGATCGCAATGGAATTGCGAATATCTATCCCGACGCATTGAAGTTTTTGACTGGCGAATCTCTAAAACCCCGTACTGCTATCCCCAAGGACCTTGGGAATACAGGAAGTAACTCTAGGTTTTATCATGAGGTTGCAACGGTGTAGAGTAAACAGCATCCCACATGTTCTTATAATAATCGACGCTAGGTGAAGTACTTTCAAAACAACTCTTCGACTATGCTACATTGCACTGCCATCACAGGATCTACCTGGAGGAGCCATCATATGATTTTGACAAAGGAACTACCCCCCGGATGATCAACACAGAAGATATTCTAGTGCACCTTTAGTGGGAAGGTCAATCCCGGTCGATGACACTGGTGGCACCCGGAAACTGCGCCAGGGGGGAACAGCATGGAATCCAGGCTATCTTAGCGCAGCCACATTGGAAAAGGAGCGTTGCAAAAGGAGTCTGTGAGCGGTGATCGCCAAGATATCCCGACGGGATTATACGATCTGACGACGCTTCAAGTCCAAGGTTATGCACAGATAACAACGGTCGATCCAGGCATCTGCTGCGCCCCGTGTGTAGATCCAGACTAAATCAGTATTTGGCCATATGATATTTACTGGTTTGATCACAGGGATAAGGTGCAAATCATGAAGAAGGGTAAAGAGAGAGAAGGATGAAGGAATGACGAAAGAGAAGGGGATTGTAAACTGCAAAATCACCCTAGATGGCCTTGCGCCAATACAGAGGTACTTCTATAGTAGTGAATACTCTCTAAAGAAGGATTACAAATGTATTCCAATAGCCATTAAATAAAACGACTGCTTCGTATTCACAAAATATGCCCCTAAATCGTTTCAGTATTTACCCCAGAATTCATAGCAGCGTTGGCTATACTTTATGTGAATGGTGTTTCTCTCGTATTTTCAACCACGACATTGTCCAAAGTTTCAGGCAGGGCACTACCAGTTTCATTTTCACAGTGCAAGAGACAAAGTACGCCAGCAAAATCATTGAAAGAGAGAAATTCGTCAAAAGTAAATGCCCCAATTTCATGAAGAGAGCGAGACTAATTCGCCGGGTCTAGCGAGAACTGGTTGAATTCGTTAAAGTCAGAGTGTAGATCGCTGCTTGCCACCACGATGCAGTTCGCTTCTATCTCATTGGCCGGTATAGCGGCATCCGCTGCAGGGAGAGATGGCCCGTTACTCATAGGGGTGAGGTCTGGTGTGGACTTGGTCTCCACTGACATTACCTCGATGTTGGAAGAACTCAAATTAGTTTGGCATATATCGACGGGTGTGTGAGTATCCTCGATCGGTAAATGCAGGTGGTAGGAGTTGCTATGTCTTGATGCAAGTTTTGATAGACCGGGTAGAGACACATCTGACAGAGCAGAAAACGAATTGAACTCCGGTAACTGGATAGTAGTTTCTGGCTTGATAAATATTTGTTCCCGGTGCGTCGTGTTGTGCTCCCATGGCTGCACTCCTATGCCACAGAGACTGTGATCGGAGACCGTGAGATGCTGCTGGTGAAGGAGGGTAGATAACTGTCACTCTTGCAGAGTTTGGGTATACTGGGAAGGAGGTCTAGTTGCCTTGATATCGCTATATGAATCGTTCGAGACTCTCATTCAGTTGATGTAAGATTGCGATTTTGGGATGGGTGGGGACAACACATCGCCATTTGACGCAGTCGGCATAGGGCACCTCAGAGAATCAGGCTGCCCGGTTTCCGATGGAGATTCAGAGCAGATATTCAGCATGTCGTGATGCATCTTATGAATATTGCTGTCCATCGATCCCCTTGGCGTCATAGTCGCGCGACAACGTTGTAGTTCTACAGCCTGGGCATTCAGGACGAGCAGCATCCGGTATGCTGATCTCCATGACGTTTCCTCTTCTCATACATGGCAGCCTTCTATGTAGTCTTCTTGCTAATGTGACGACAAGTCTTGCATGCGTGCTTCTTGACCACGGGCTTTTGGTTGTGAAGCAGCACTAAAGGCTCTGCGACAGAGTTAATGCTTTTCGCTTGGTGTAGCATTTGAGGCATACACCTCTGTCGATCTGAACATCCAATACGAGAACCACTCTGAGACCTGCTCAGGGATCCCATCTTAATACTACCCGACCAGCTTGGAACACACCGACAATTCAATATTCGCAAACAACTACTGCAGAAATTAAATGGCAGCAGCATCCATGACGCCCAGGATATGAGGATGCTAAATAACCATGCTGCCAAACTCCTCTAGCCACAGAATGACCCCCACTTTAGGGTTTCGCGGAACGGGCCTCAGATCACCGCCACAAGCCATCGAAAGCTACTCCAACTGAAGCTCGGGCGACACCCGTGATCCTCATGGGATGATGCTATGGGAGAGGATTCCCTTATCCAGACTTTCGACGGTCAAAGCTATTCAATCAGTGCAATCCACGCTGATTGGTTTTAATAGAAGCCGTCTAAGCTCGTGTAGGGCGCACTTTTAACGGCCAATGTTTGGGCACAATCATGTTCTTCATAACACCATGGCTAATATTTCAACTTCATTCCAGAGAGAAAATGGTTAATGACTGATCCCAGCTCTATATTGAGCGACCCACCCTGCCTCTGCCAGCAGATTATAATCTGCTGGCGTTTTGCACACCAAGTCACAGCAGCTAGAACAACATTCAAACGGCCAGAATTGCTCTTCTTGCAGGGCACGGGATGATGGCTGCCTAATCTGTCATGCACTATTCCTTCTTATTCAGTCAAAATAATGACTTCCATGTTTCTCTCAGACAGCGATCTTCAATTATTATCCTCATGATTTTACGAATAGCCTGCAAGTTATCTCCGGGAATGATCGTCCCAAGACCCAAATTGTAAGGAAGATGCCAATACCCAAACTACAACAGTGGTGGAAATCTGAAGCAAGAAGTAAATAAGGGGAAAGTAAGATGATGGCGCTTTCCCAAAACCTTTTTTGGAATATTTAGCTGTCCGCGACCAAGAAACAAGCGAAGGATCCCGTGGGTTTAGTAACTAAAGACGGAGGGGTGCTTGCTTTGTGAAGGATCACGAAAAGCCTCACACTGCATCCTGGAGTATCGTATGAAATGAGATAAGGCTCGCATTATGGCCAGCCTCCGGGGCTCTCAAAGTTACTATTATAGTTTAGACTTCGATCACATGCCATATGCCACTTAGCATGCATTTCCATCCTATCTATTCGTGCGAGGCATGTTATAATTATCGTTATATATTAAGTTTTGAAGTAGCCAAGTAAATCATACATGATTATATAGTGCCATAGAGGAAACTATTGCTAATCGCTAGAAGTACCAATGGCTGTTAGGATACGAAAATCATCAAGTGAGGCGACGATCGTCTACATTATATACTAATAGTAATCCATCTTGGTTTTAATTAATCTCTACTACTTGCAGAGACTTCGGCAAGGTGGCCAGTTTAATCTGAGATCATCGTCGAGACTCTATCTCAATATACGCATGCTGATCTTTGACATACCTATGGTTATGAGCATTGATGCCCAATGCTCCTCAATAAGTATCATTCGATGTGTAATTCTCATGCGGCGCAAACTTGAAATCACCCGCACCCACATCAAACACAGTAATCACGTTCTTCTGGAAGGTACCGCCCAGAATATACAAGTCCTCTGAAGAGTCACTACCTCCGTCGATAATACCGCTGATGCAGATGCCATTTCCATCATCATCGGTGCCTGCAAGCAGAATCATGTCGAATGGGTTGATGCTAAACGATTCCCTTAGCGGGTGGGGTGGCATCGCATTCGACGATGTATGCGCGTTCGTCTTCGTTGTATGTGGTGGCTACCGGGCTGAAGGCTTTGTTTACTGCATCGGCGACGGACGTTGGGTAGTAATTCAGAGTGGTTCCGGAGTCGACCTGTGATATTTTGGTCAGTGTTCATTTATTATGAAAGATGAATTTCGACTACTTACGATATACTGGATATCAGAACCACCTGAGCCAGACACACTCTCCCCATTCAGGGTCATGGAATCGATGTTGATGGTGTAAAAGTCGTAAGATTTGGAATATCCCTCGATGGAAGTGACTAAAATAGGCGTGCTGGTGAATGTTTCATCAAAATGAATTGGGGGCAGGCCACCGAGGGTTAAGTAGCCAGCATCCCCGGACATATCACGTAGAATTGCCAGGCTGAAGTACGAGTCCACCAGGCCATCTTTATACATTGTGGTGAAGATGGGGTCGTATGCCTTCTGTTTACCATTGCCGGAATAGGCACTCGTCCTGTTTTATTCGTCAGTGATTTGGATGGGCAGGTTTGGCCAGAGACTTACAGCGCGGGGTATGCCAAACCAGTCAAGCCAGAGGTCGTTCCACCGCCGTTCCAGGCAGCCTTGGTGACCACTGCAACCTCTTGATTAACGGTGATATCAGCCAGAGTTACAGTCTCAGTGGCCATATATCCATAGAGATACTCCCCATAACCGTACTCAATCTGAAATTTCTCTTCTGAGATTTCCCTGACAGTCCTATCCACGGTAAACGTGGATCCAAAGTTACAGTCCGTTGTGGAGGTTTCGTTGCCAGGGTCTAGATCGACACAGTCAAAGCCGCTCTTCACCACCCAAGTATCACTAGATCTGGTATCGACAATCACATCGAACGACTGACTTTCAAATGTGATCGAGGCAGCGTATTCCTCTCTTTCAAACAGCGGGACCAACGTGCCGCTTGCCGAGGTCTTGCTGGCCAGCCCTTTCACATACGCAGCACTGCGATGGTTTGTGCCTGTGGTGTTGAGTTTCTTCAGGCTCATAACATGCGGAGATTTTGAGACTGAGCTTGAAGATGCAAATGGAGTGGGCTTCCAGGTGGTCGCGTTGGGAGCGCCATTCCGGCCTTGCAAGGTGCGTCTGGTGGAAACGTCCTGCAGGGGAGCTGCTTCTGCTGTGAAAGCCAGAAGCAAGATACTGACCAGGCTAAGAAAGATGGTCCCGGAAGGATATGAAGTCATGGGAAAGAAGAATTCGAAATAAGCAGTAATAACCAAGCCAATGAATAGAACATTTTTATATACTCCCTCCAACGACCGATCTCATATCAGCAATGTACCGTACAATCAGTTCATTTTTGTCGACTTAATTAAATGCCTGAAGGTATGAGTATATTCAGGTATAATTAGGCTACGCTAGAAGGACAGTTCTCGTAGCCTGTAGGCCAATACTGGGGTATTGACAGGATCTCCGTTGGGAATGCCGAGTGGCGCCTACAAAGATCCACAGTGTTTCATTGTAGTTCAAGATAATATGCTATGGTATGATCCTATTGGGGGATACGTACTGGCTTCATTTGTGTTATCACCCATCACTCTTACCCCTCTTCGAAAGCTCATTCTTCGCCGCAAAAATCCTTCTCCGGTTGGTCATGTTCGATAATTCCTCGAAAACTTTTTATCACGCAATTCATCCATCGATATGATATAATATATGTTACAGAAATGTTCCATTACCCTGGTCTCCTATTTATTCTTATCGCAGCGAGTCTATCATGTCTTTTCTGGTTAGCATTCTTATCGGTTTTTCTGGGTACAAAGTTGAAGACTAGTCAGCCCCTCATTCTATATTATGCATTGATATCAATATGCTCCACTGTTTAGGTATACAGTATGATAGCTACTGAAGGTGACATGTAAGAATTCAGTGACTGCCAGAACTCTTAATACTGCATCGCAGATGCGTTTCTCAAGGCGCCCTGTTAGAGCAAACCTGATACTAATAAAGAAATTTTTCTTTGCATCATCGTGAAAACAACATCAGAGTTGAGGTCAACAGATTGGCGGGTAGCTGGTACATGCCTCTCAAAGCCTTCCAGCTCGTATAAAAAACGGGCTGAAATGTTCTCATTTGAGATGGAAATATTAGACCCTCCATTTGTCTTTGACAAGACGTGAGAGCGGTCTTGAAATTAGCTGGCTGACTGGCTTCATATTGCGAGAAAGCTTGAAGCTGATCAGATGTAGGAAGCAGAGATGAAATATTCTGGGAATAGAAAGAATGAGTGGAGAAGATGCCTATTCATCTGGGTCAGGTTGAATTAACTTGGATCATCTCACAAATGGAACCGCCCAAGACCAACGAGGGTACCATTCATATGTCCTACTCTATATCTAGTCGCATGTATCTAACTCTCATAAGATTCAAGTCAGAGTGTAACGACCGTTGTCTAAGCTTTGCGCCAGATGGGATGTCTTGCAACACCAACCGCGAAGACATATGTGCCATCAACAGTGACGCCCCGGTATTTTTGCATACGCTCGTTGGGGTAGTGGATGGCGTCGAGATTCTCTGCAAAGCCGGCCGAAGTGACCAGATAGTCGATCCGACCGTGTTGTTCGAAGTTTTCTTCCGGCATTTATTGAAGTTACGGGTTGAGACAGCGGAGTAGTGTGGGGTGATGTTATGAAGTCTAATAAGATTAGCATGGAGGTGGCGATGGATATATTCACGTTACTATATACAGTTCAAATCGTGACAATATCAAAACTCAATGTGATCACCTGAGCCATGACAAGACCCAACCCACGAGCACCACCAGTACGAACGAGTTTGCCGAGATTGGCATATTTTGCCTAAGCTATTGTGATCACCCATTTCCTTGCATAATTAGGAATATTAATTCGAGTATGACACTGAGCCGGCAGTGAGAAATGAAATTAACTGAAATCATGATCTTGGTATCGCAAATATTGATACAGCACTGAGGTATTCGGGATCAGTAATTTACAGCACTAACCTGAATGGCTTCTAGAAAATACCAGACTGTTATGCAGGAACCCTGCCATGCTGCTATTGCCACTACCCTGTTGATCTGTGCCGACAGCATCAGCCGTGCATCTGGTTGGATCGTGCCTTTTCCACGGCCCGAGGTGGCCTCAAACCGGGTGGCAAAAGCGGCATTGCGACGGGCATCGGAAAGCAGAATTTTATATCGCGAGAGTTTTTTTTCTTACTTGAATTTGCTTTTATGTGTAATCGACGCCACCAGGGCGTGGGGAATAACCAACTAATCAATGCGCTTTTGCGGGGGAAGTCATTACCTTCACCGGTGGACCTGAACTCTATCAACAGGAACATTACTGGATTCCGCCTGGAATGTCGGAGTCGCCGAATGCATACATGCCGACTTGGGATATCGGGTGACTCACAGTATCTGCTCAGAACAGGCCATGTCTTGCTGCATCGATGCATTTTTACATTCGGTCCATCCATTAAACATTCGGGGATTTGATTTATGCGTTGATATGAAGAAGAGGCCATGAGTCGATACGTTCATCACTTTGAAGCTACCATGCGACATCGCAAGTACTCGGACAACCTCCGAATCCAGATCTGTCAATGAAGCGGGGACCCCAAAGTCACTCCTCCCGGAACAGGCCATCCTAGCCCGAATCCCACAGCCATCGGCCAACACGGGTGAAACCAAAAGAAGCTAACGTCTGCACTCTGCTGTCAAAGGATAGAAACAGTAGTGCTAGTATGATAATAACGACAAAAACCATGTGTGAGTATTAATACCGGTGGAGATGGAAAGCAAGCCAGACTCCAAATGTCGGGGAAGTGTGGGTACCGACGAAAGTAAGCCGGCATCCCGCTTCACAACCCCATGGGTCAAGCAGGAGGTGGAGATGACTATCCTGATATACACTCGAGTTGCTCGAAACGGGTTAACCAGACGAATATCGTCGTTTTGTTGAAGATGTAACCCTGTATCGCACGCCACACAGCGTCATAGCTTGACTGGCGTTGGTTGGGAACATTATTGTTTTATATACTTGACAGATCCGGATTTTTCTTTCTTTCTTCTCACACTTTCTTTCCTATCTTTCTCCATCCTCCTATCCACCGCTTTCCTCCACCTCCTAGCCTTACCACTCATATCGACGTGAGTATGGCAAACATGGATTCCTCTTCCAATACAGATGGGGTCTCTGAAGTCCCTCCACAAAAGGCCTTCAACTATGACGGAAAGGGAACTCTTGATCAACTTGAATACTCAGGCTCGAAAATCATCCTCAGAGAGGAAGACTGCTATGAAGAGCTAGGGTTTTGTTTCCCCACCTGGAAAAAGTGGATGATTCTTTCGGTCATCTTCCTGGTCCAAACATCGATGAACTTCAACACGAGTCTCTATTCCAATGCTTTGGGTGGTATTTCGGAAGAATTTGGAGTCAGCATGCAGGCTGCTCGCTGCGGTGCCATGATATACCTCGTCACATATGCATTTGGTTGCGAATTGTGGGCTCCCTGGAGTGAAGAGCTAGGACGCAAGCCGATTCTGCAGTTGAGTATGCTGCTGGTCAACCTGTGGCAACTGCCTGTCGCACTCGCACCGAACTTTGCGACTATCATGGTTGGTCGTGCATTTGGGGGTATCAGTTTAGCTGGTGGTTCTGTCACTCTTGGAATGGTCGCTGATCTATGGGAGGCTGATGATCAGCAATATGCTGTTGCTTGTGTCGTCTTCTCCTCAGTTGGTGGCTCTGTTATTGGCCCAGTGGTGGGTGGATTCGTGGAGGAATATCTTGAATGGAGGTGGGCGATCTGGATACAGCTCATCTTTGGGGGGTTTGTGCAGATTTTGCATCTGCTCATCGTGCCCGAGACCCGCACAACCATCATGATGGATAACATTGCAAAGAAGAAGAGGAAGAACGGTGATTCTAGAGTCTATGGTCCAAATGAGGTGGTGTCGTTCAAGGATCGGTTCTCAATGAGGGAGATCATCGGTACTTGGATCCGTCCATTCAAGATGTTCGTGACTGAACCTATCGTCTTGACGCTCTCTTTGTTGAGTGGATTCAGCGATGCCCTCATCTTCATGTTTATCCAGTCATTCGGTCTTGTATATGCCCAGTGGGGATTCGGCACCGTCGCTGTTGGACTGTCATTCATCCCTATCCTTGTTGGTTATTTCATTGCCTGGATCTCCTTCTTCCCCGTGATCAAGAGAAACATGAAGGAGAGGCAGATGAAGCCAGACGACGAGAAGGCACAATACGAATCCCGCCTCTGGTGGCTTCTCTATACCGCTCCCTGCTTGTCTATCGGATTAATCGGCTTCGCCTGGACCAGTTCAGGTCCCCCGGTTCACTGGATTGGAACGATGGTATTCGCGGCCATTGTTGGTATTGCCAACTACAGTATCTACATGACCACGATCGACTACATGGTGTGTGCCTACGGACCATTTGCTGCATCGGCCACGGGTGGGAATGGGTTTGCTCGTGATATTCTCGCTGGTATTCTCACTGTCCCGGCAACGCCTTTCTTTACGAGTAAGTCAAACCTCAGCAATTGCGTTACATTGACTAACAAGAATGATAGACATCGGTGGAGAGCGCCATCTCGAATATGCTTCTACTATTCTATGTAAGATTCTTCCTTCATTTTAATACTCAAGTCTAACCTTGCCTTCTAGTCTGCATCTCTGTTCTTCTCGTTATTTCCGTCTATGTCATCTATTGGTACGGACCAACTCTACGAAAGCGCTCGCCCTTCGCCCAGCAACTCTCCGACGCTCGAGCGGAAGGAAATGTCCACAGCCGTCGGGCTTCCACAGCGTTCACTGCGTCCAGGGCGGCATCAAGGGCGAACTCGAGGGCGAATTCGCGTAAGAACAGCCTTTCCCAATAGGGGTCAGGATAGTCACATACGCTTGTGACGTGGTAACAATATTAAAGCTGCAGCATGAGTGTGTAAATATGCTTTCGCCATGTCTATAGACTTGAACCAAAAATTTCAGTTAGCATTTCAAACACCCCACAACTTCAATTGTTCGTCATTTCCACTTTTACCGCAAGTTACTGTAAATATTCGAGCTGCCATATTTTTTACGGCGTCAAAATGTGACCCATATCACACTCTAAGCTATTCTGATTAGTATAATTATCGGTATTTCTCGGAGAACTACGATACATGCGGTCAGATTCGATCAAACGGAGATTTCCCATTTCCCCCTTCTTCCAGACTTTCATATTCTGGGGATAAACCAGGACAACGAAACATCTCATTCTGGGCGTTGAGATATCTCTTGGTTAATAGCCATTTACAGTTTTACCCCTGCTCCAACCCAGGCCTGGATTGGACGATATAACGATTGTCAGGCGTGAACCGGGGACTCTCCGCTCTCCACGTTTTGAATATCGCGCAGTCCCTGGTACACTTTGGACTATCAACTACCCCAAAACTCAAATATGGCGACGCCTTCTGCTTACACCTGCCGACGCCAAGCGGACGGGCCATCGGGAAGTCTGTTGTCCTTGTCAGCGCTTCGGCTCCGGCGTTAAGGTACCACCGTTATGTAGACTATATCGGTCAACTGTATTTGGTCGCCGAGGCCGATGGCGTCGGTATAGATGAGCATAGGCATCATCTGGTATGACGCACTCTGCCACATTCTCATTAACCCCTTCTCGACTTTCAACTCGCGCATTGCCACCTACAATTGCCGCTAGCCCAGTCCAAGGCATACCCTTTGTCCACAATAACCTATCGTCAGCCGTGACATATAACTACGCATAAGTTGAAACTCAAACATTTCTCTTAACGTGACTGAACCTACTTTCAGTAGGGGTATTCGGGTTACTTCCACCCATTCCAGTTATCCAAACGCGCCTCCTAGTTCGACCCGATCTATACTAACAACATCATCCCGTTGCATTATCGTCCGCCTCATCCGCCTCACCTTCGGGATATACGGCCCACTCGGCATTCAATCGATCTGCAACGGCATTGCCCTTTTCTGTCTACACACGCTAGGCCTAATGCGGCAGGGGCCTGCGAGCCAATCAAAGCCTGACATACCGCCAGTTTCTGTGGGGATACGTGGGTCTCTCCCCGCCAAGTTCCCCGTGGGAACTTTGAACGTGCAGATGGAACAAGATTAGATCGACATCATCATAAGGCAGCGGTTTTGTTTGCCTGTTATTTTCGAGGTCTTTATGGATACGGTGTTTTGGGTGCAAAATCCCTCATACGACAGGGTACAGTGATATGTCATGGATTAGGTTAGTGTCATAATTGCAATTTACTCAATTTATGGGACTGGTTTTGGGTCGCGGCTGAGGCCTGGTTTCTGGCGGGGAAATGTCTAGATATAATCTTCTAACTGCTGGTCGAGGGTACCGTTTCTTTTGATGTATTAGATATTGAGGTGGGGTGCGGATATGAGTACCGCAATCAGGACTGGTTATGATGATTATATATTTACGAAAGGTATATACTGAGTAGTTGAAATTGCATACGAGATGAAAAATCCGAGTCCATCGGCCCAAGTTTTGATTGAATAATCAAATGAATATCGGTAAAGAAAACATCTGCTAGTCATAACATTCGATACACTTGGTTTCGACATACCTTGGACGAAGTACCGCACGAAATTTTTTGTCAGAAAGAATTTTTCAATAATAGCTCATGCAGATTTACTCTAATATCGACAGAAACAAAAGGCGTGGATAATATACTGGCAAGGCATCACAGAGAGTACCACAGACGATCATTCCTATTTTATGGCCCAGGCACCGTTTTTGTCCCAGTATGTTATCATCACTTTCCTGTACAAAATTGATAGTGTTATATTGTGTCTGTCAAACGACTATGTATGTAGAATAGCTCCACCATAACCGGATTTGGTAAAAATATAATTTGTACTTCGAACTTGTTATGGGGTTTCATGGCTTGCACAAAAGGGGGGAGATATTGGCCATGTTGTAGTACGAGAACATCTAGATTTCAAAATGTTATATACCCGCAGCATAGACGGAAATCCGAATGGCGTGCAAGAGAACATTAGCCACGTATTCCATGCAATAAAAAGACCGAACAAAAGCAAAAGATATACAACAGCAGGGATTCGCTAGTGGTTACCTACCTCGCTACTATCTTGCTGGCGTGTTGCTTGTGACGACCTCGCGTTGCATGCCTGGCTGGTATACTGAGATATTTATTTTGTTTTTTTTATTTAGTTAGTTATGATATCAACCTAATGAATATTACATTATTAAAACTTACTGTACTTTCTCTTTATTCCTTTATACTAGAATTCAGTTTAATTTCAATATATGTGTTTCCACTATGTATATTTTGAGTGTGACATGGCTTCTCTGTGGTGAATAATTGGTAGGTGGCTCGAGGGTGTGCTAGACGTTCAGGCTGCTTTTTGTCACATCACTAGGAATTATTTAGGTAGATACCAAATAAACAGGGTGATATTATTGAATATATTTTCTACTTTCTGTACTAGCTTTTAAGAAACATATAACTATAACACTACTTTTATACTTTATCTATAACAAGATATACAGCTACGGCTCAAGTTCCATGGAACCAGCACAGATTTTCAGATAAAGTAGAACCATCATACTGTCACCACCCCCCTATACCCATATGGTCCATATTCAACCCCCGTTTAAAAGAGTGGACTGCAGGGGAAAATATCTGCAGGGTGAGTCCAAGGTGTAATTTTAAACGGGAATAAAATCTGCAGGCCACAATACACGAGTGTCGGCCGCATGGGTACCTTGAGGTAGTCTGCTGTTCCCTGAATGTCTACCTGAACGGCTGGATGACGCTACCGTGTTGTTGAGGCGGGCACCATCCATGACGGTATATACTCTGATTTCTTCCATTGTGACGAACAAGGTTAACTATAGCAAGAGATTATTTAACGACATGAGGTGTCAGAGCTCAAGAGAACGTTTCAATCCTTCAATGACATATTCATTCCCTGTGTCAGCCAATTTCTGACAGACAACTAGTATGCACTTAGAAAGGAGAATCCGTTCCTGGATGGTTAAAATTCAAAATCATTATAATTTTCTGAGCTTGACTGCCAAACAATGAGGCATTTCGGTTTTTAAGGGTATATGTCAAAGTTTTTGATCTCCGGGATGGACTGAAGTTTACCCTCTCAGTAATTGTGTCTGATGCTTTTTGCAAGACTCTTATCCATCCAAAGGGATCCTATTACGCCTTCAATTCTAGTGTTTGGGTGTGGCTGTGAGCTGGATTCACCGGTGAATGCCGTTTTTGGATCTAGACTCCAATATAGGCTTTGAAGACCAGCAAATTCAAACACCGACACCGAAGGATTCAACTTCAAAGGTTCTATGTATTCTGGACTGAAGATTGCGCCACTATAACTCTCAGGGGCTCTCGGTGTGATTCCCGTCTTACTATCCATATAGGAAATTGCCCGAACCTAGCTGGCTTATTACGGCTTCACATTCCCAGCTCACATAAAATTATAAATAGCTCTTCTCTCCCTTCCCAAGATCCGCCTCAGTTGCATTGTGAAAGTCTAACTACTTCATACCTCCTCATTCTTCGTTCAACTGCATTCATAATGGCTCGGTAAATAGATTCCCACTCCCAATCCCCAGGCCAGCCTTGCCGGCCAGCCTAGGCTCAATTCAATGAACTGACAGGAACTGCTGATAGTTGGATCTGGACTCTATTTGCGCTTTCGACTGCAGCATCTGGCCTTACAATTCAATGTGGTCAGGGAACGCTCCCCGGCGGTCCGGGGGGCCTTGGTCAAATACCTTTCATTCAGGTCCTCCTAGATGGGGAAAACTGTGACCACACCAAAAATACAGCTGGGACATGCGCCGATGAGACAAAAGCAGGGCCTCTCAAAGGCCCAGGAAAGTGTGATGGTGCCTACTACTGGTTTACCGGCAGTAACATGAACGTTGAGCTGAGTGACGGCAGTCACCATTATTGTGAACCGCAGAGTGGGGTCAGTATTAAGCTTTCAAATCATATTTTACAGTTTGCAATTGTTCATCAGCTCTAATATTCTATCGCAGCAATCTCCCATGACTTGCTCAGGCTAGACGTCTTGTCAAGGCGGAGGCGGCGCAGAGGCAGGGGGCAGGATAAACCAACCATGGTCACTTGATGGATCTTGTCTAGTTTAATTCTATCAATGCACTAATTAAACCCTACTCTGCCATACTGAATGATTCACTCTCAATGACCACTACGTATACCTTCATTGTCTTGTGATCAGATCTACTAAAATTTAGAATACTTACCTACATGTAAGACGCATACACTCTTCTACTTTGCTTCCATTGCATTCTCATTTTGGCTCAAGGCTTACAGACAAATTCTTCATTTTCTCTAATCTTGAAACCATACTGTCATGTACCATACCTATATTAACCTCTTTTCCGCCGCTGTTAGCGCCTGTCTCACAGACAGTCACCCATACTCCAACGCCCTCTCCTTAAGCGGAAGCACCGCCGCTGGAATGATGGCGAAGGCACCTACGTTAGCTCAGACAGCGTTCACCACTATGCCTCAGGTGCCAAATGCTGGAATAACTACTTTATAATGCAACAGGAAATAATTCATGGGTGGAGACTATATAGCTTGATGTAGGATTTCACTAATATTTCCACGTCATATATTTCTTGGAAGCGTTGAACTCGATGGAATTTAGTCAAGAAGTCATGCTACTACTTAGTCAAGCCGTATTAGTCCGACGCACGATATACTAATCCAGTATCAAACGGAAATATTAAGCTGCTGCCAACATATTTTTCATTTGGCCTTATTCCCCCCCCCCCCGATTATACATATGCCTCATAAAAATTAACTTTCGGTAGTCTGCCGAAGGGCAAATTATGCTCAAACTATGTGGCAACTCTAAATTCTAAAAAGGAAGTTGCTCACTCTGGATGCAACTCTACTCCATTATCAGAGAAGTCGGCTAACCTCTAACCCTACAGAAAGGAACATACCCCCTGCTATAGCCAAACCCAGATTCCCAAATTAAAACGTTATTCATGGGGCGTTTTTACCGCACATAGCATAATGGTGTCAACTTATGGTGTATCGAGTTTCTGATTGCTTTCTCCACAGCTTTTTGAAAGTATCTTTTCATAACCTGTTCAGACTCCCGCATGCTAAGGGAGGTGGCCTTATATTAAATTATGGATACCTATTAATAGTGAAGATATTGAAACCAAGAAGCGGCCCTGATATTACGCTGAGTTTGTCGTGGAGGGAGGTTGCACGGGTTATGCTCGGCTCAGCCTGAGTGCCTAAGGCGTAAATCGTGTCCATGTTCGCTTAGCGCGTCGACCCAACTACTTTCTGGTAAGATACTAACCCACCCAGGCAAGCATGGTTGTATTTGCCACTTCCAACTGACTAGAAAGCTAATTTCATAAAAACCAGTTGTACTTTGTAGATAGAGCTTACGGCTGCTGTTGAGATAGTTTCTTATGCTATGGGAAAGAAGTGGACGCGGAAACTTTGTGATTGAGTTCCAGGTAAGTTTTGCTTAGTGCATATGCCGATGCACTGTCATACACTATAGGATGATACTTGTCCATGATATTGTGTCCGTACCTCAGGTCCTTTGGAAAGTATCAAAGTATATAAGATTCCTAACATTTTAGATTGGTAATTCCACAGGTTTAATAAGCTAAGTATAGAAGAGTTCAAGCAGTGCTGAGTATAGGAAAGAGAGCCCAACTACAAATTGACGTAGCTGGTGTATCATGACCTAGAATGAAATGGGTTAAATTAAGCAGCATAGCTAAATAGCGTGGTATTATTGGTTATTTCTTGCGTAATGGAACCAGCAAGATGTGATTAGTAGCTTGTCCAAATGCCAACGGCCCACAGTTGAGTATATTGATTAGTGATCTTATATTGATTGGTAATCTAGATTGGTCGGGGATTGACACCTTGTTGGCCCCTTTGGGTTCAAAATAATGTTAACTTTTCCTGGTATCCATCAATGCTAAATTACCGAGCGGTCCCCTTTAGGGAAATGGTCATTGTCAATGCCACTAAAGATGTTAGTGTGGTGCCTAAATTGACACCAACCTAAAGGAGTATATGTACAGATGAAACAAAATATCAAGTTGGTCTTCAGGGGCCCAAGATCCTGTGAGAATCCTTCGCTAGTGCCAGGGCCAGTCGAAAGTAGAAAACTTTGACAGCTATGTCACCTGCGCTCCACCTAACATAAAGTTAAAGTGAGACACAAAGTCACGTCCTTTAGTATTGGTCGTCTAGGCTTAGCACGGGAACACATTTGTAGGTTTCATTTCCAGTAAGCTAGTAGCGCTAATGATGGTCTTTTGTGGTGCTATCACATGGCTTGCTTGACCTGTCCAATGAGGTCGAAAATTGAACCATACACATCTAGGTAGTCCTCCGCTAAGGCTCAGTGTTCCATAAGATAAGGACAAGTTATCAGATAAAGTAAAATCATCATACTGTCACTGATCACTTGGGCTTTTGCTGGGTGGCCATCATGTCTGGTGTGCTGCCCGTGAGCGGTACAACCGCCCCTTGCCAGATACAACTTCTTCGTCAGAGATAGCCCCCTCGCCCATTACGGAGACAAGTGTCTCTACACCTGACACAACGAGCGAAAATGCCGGATTGCAATTACCCACTACAACCCTGGACAATCCCGCTCTGTTAGATCCAGTGCACTACATCCAATCCCTCCCATCGAAAAACATGAGAGCATGAGTCGGACGGCCTGAACACCTGGTTTTGCCTCGTCCACAACATAGTCGACACCACCAAAAGCGCAATTGACAACATCCACAACTCAACCCTAATTCTCGACGACATCCAGGATGAATCGAGACTCCGCCGAAGGTTCACCGCAACACATCACGCCTTTGGGAAGGCGCAGTGCATCAGCAGCCGGACATACAGGCTCGCAGAAGCTACATGCAAGATCACCGCCTACCAACCCCAATATCCGGATCTTGTGACAGACTTCCTTGATTGTATGAAGGACCCGACACTGATTTAGAGCTGGGATTCCCAATAAGGGATTACCATATACTGTCCGTCCATTGCGATGTATACAACCATGGTTGATGTCAAGACGGGTACGATGTTTATTATGATTACTCAGATGATGCAAGGCTGTGCATGACTTCCCAAATTCCGAGTTTCGCAGTTAACCCAGCTGGGGAAGCTTCTCGGCCGATGGTATCAAATCCGAGACGACTACCAAAACCTACTTGATGGACGATCCAAAGGCCAAAAGAGTTATCATGGAAATATTCTGACAAAGGCAAAGTGGCACACCGCTTTAACTACACGCCAAGCAACATATTATCGATCTGTTCCGATGTACCGGGGCAATTCAGCGGATGTGAGAGGCTCTGAAAAAGATTGAAGAAGAGACAGAGGCTGCTCTTTTAAACCTGGAAGGTGGTGCCAAATCGACAGTTCCGGGCCATTACAAGCCTTCTACGGTATCACACGCACCGTGCTAAGCACACAGCAGTCTCTCACTGCCTGGATATCTATGCAAATTGATTCGACAGTGATGTTATTAAGGCCAGCGAAACCCTATTTCCGGTGGTGTAGTTAACAGGACGCCGTCGCAATAACAGCTGAGGGCAGCACATCCAATTTCCAGCTGAAAATCGACACACGAGCTAATGTTCCCCCCCCTGATGCCATCTTCTTAGTTCAGGCTGATTATCACTGCTGCCCAATATCACCCGAGTCATGGATGATATTTGGGATATCCAATGATATGTCGTTGGTTTCTCAACGAGTCTATGTATCCAAGTGGGACAGGGGGGATCGACACCCAGCTGAGAAATTGCGTTGTTGATCAGGCAGGGTATTGGAACCAACTGCTCTTGTTCGAATGAGAGAACAATAGTTCATAATACATAACCACAGTGTGACTTTTTCCGTGCGGGTATAAATATGCTGTTGACCCTATGCTGACGTTCATTATTTTCGCTCTTACCACGCTCAGAGGCAGATAAACTACCCTGCTGTGTCCTTTCCTCGAAGAAATTTACAAATTCCACGCCAATTTGAAATTCTCATCACCGGCTTTGTCGGCCTCCTCGCCCTGGCCATCGGGCTGTGGGTGTTCTTCCACCGCAAAACACCAAAAGTCCCCATCTCGGTCAACTACCACTTCTCCCGAAAATGCAACTACGAATGTGGCTTCTGCCTCCATACTGAGAAAACATCCGACGTCGAGCCTCTCGAGTCGGCCAAACGGGGTCTTGCCCAGCTCAAGAACGCAGGCATGCGCAAGATCAACTTTGCCGGCGGCAAGCCCCTCCTCTACCCAAAGCACCTCGGGTCGCTGATCAAGTACTGCAAGGAGGATCTGGGTGTCGAGTCGGTGTCGATTGTGACAAATGGTAGTAAGCTCACGAGTACCTTCTTAACAACATACGGGCAGTATATCAACATTATTGCCGTCTCGTGTGACTCGTTCCGCGAGGAGACGAACATGCTTATCGGACGGGGAACAGGCGCGCATGTGGGCAACGTGGCTCGGATCTCTGCGCTGTGTCGTGAACATGGGATCAAGTTCAAGTTGATCACAGTGATCAACCGTTTCAACTTTGACGAGGACATAAACGCCTCCATTGCGGCTATTAAACCCTTCCGGTGGAAGTGTTTCCAGGTCCTTGTTCCCCACGACGAGAATGAATCCGAGAAGAGACTACGCGAAGCGAGAAAGTTTCTCATCTCCGACGACGAATTCAACCAGTTTTGCCGCGCCCACGAGCACAATAAATGCTTTGTTCCGGAACCGAATAATGTCATGAAGAGCTCATACCCCATTCTGGACGAATATATGCGGTTTCTGAACAAGGGTGTTGGGGCACTGACCAAGTCGATTCTCGAAGTGGGCGTGCAGGAGGCGCTGGAAAGTGCGTACTGGGACGAGGATAATTTCCATGCTCGTGAGGGAATATACGATTGGGAGAGACAGGATGGTGCAGCGCCGTGTTCTCAGGACAAGTCAAAGTTGGAGTGGTAGTTCATGTATACATTATACTAAATTGATTCAATTAGACACCAATGCCAAATATCCATACATACACCAATTCTACAAAAGGCCAGACAGGGTACAGACCACAAGAATCTTACAGTAATAGAAAAGCTGAGAAACCCTATTGCGTCATGGCTGTTCCCGTTCTGAACATTCTGAACTCTGACTGGCCCATATCTGTGATCAACAAACCCCACCTTTTAAGCCGCAGCTGAAGAGCTGAAGACATCTCGTGTTTTTCTCCTACCGATAACCACGACCTCATCATCTATCCAAGTACTTACACTGCAATGGCAGAAAGCAAAAAAGGCAGGCAGTCATATCCCGTAACTAGCTAAACCCGCGCTAATACCCCCCAGTATGGGCATCCTATATGGACAACATTGAATATCTCCCTGGTATCCTAACACTCGACTACTGTCTTAAAAAACACGGCTCCAATTACTCCTTCCTAGTCCTCTATCAGGACTCCTTCCCAGAGGAAGGCCACGCAGCCCTCGATGCCCGCGGCATCAAAAAGCGGCGTGTCGACCACCTGGTGCCTACCGTTGACGTGGATTTCGCTAATGACCCGCGTTTCGTCCACTGCTGGTCGAAATTGACGATCTTTTCGCTGTTTGAGTATGACCGTATTGTCCTGCTCGATAGTGACATGTTGATTCGTCGGAACATGGACGAATTAATGGATGTCGAGTTGGATCCCCCGGAGCTGGGCACGACGGGGGATCGGGTCGTGGCTGCGTGCCATACCTGTATTTGCAATCCGGAGAAGAAAAAGCATGTCCCTGAGTTTTGGTTTGTTCCACCCACTTCTATTATGACTACACTCTATGCTGATGGTTCAGGAATCCATCCAACTGCTCCTACACCTCCCAGAACACAACCCCCGAAGCCGCACAAACAGCCGGACCGTCCGCCGTCGGCTGTCTGGGCGGTCTCAACAGCGGTCTTATAGTTGCCGTCCCATCGCAAGCGACCTTTGACCGCATACTCGCCCAACTAGCCACTCCCGCAGTGCTGAGTTACAGCCACGCCGATGAAACACTCCTCTCAGACATTCTTGCTGATAAATGGGTTCCGCTGCCGTACATCTACAACGCGCTGAAAACAATGCAGGGCGTTCACGACGCTATCTGGGATGCTGACAAGGTGAAAAACATCCACTTTGTCTCTAGCCCTAAGCCGTGGGATGATATGTGGAGGATGGAGAGGGAACCGGGAACGGTAATCAAAGACCCGAGACATATGTGGTGGATAGACGTTAATATGAAGAGGGTGGAGGAGGATCGTGAACGTGGTATTCATGATGGTCTTTAGGTTGGTTGGAGTATATATACATCACGGATGTGATAGCTGTATAGATTCTACCTGGAAATATATCAACTTAGCCTCTATATTATCTTATTGGAATATGTTTCTAATTTAGGGCCTTTCTTGACTTAGTTCCTCGTGCGTAGTCGAACTACTAATATAGTGGGCATCTTTAAGGAAGCTTCTATAGCTCCGACACACTTATTCGAGTAATGCCTCTTAAGACTCATTTCTTCCTCTCAATGGAGGCAATCCTTTATGTAAACAATGAAGGTGAACCAAGTAAGGGAAGTTAGTATCCAGCAAATATATTTGTTAGGTCCTCTACTATATCTATGTATAAATCTAATTAACTGTCATACCGATTATTAAAGGAGAGAAATATAACAAATCAGGATAATAGAAATGCGTGGCAACCGGATGGGATGAAGAAAGCCAAGGGAATGTCCTCATTGGCTAGAACTGTATCCTCGTTAAACAGTAGAAATGCATCTGTCTGCCAATAGAAATGGCCATCGATACCAGGCACGGCCTGCTGACACGTCAACAACGCCTGGTTAATGAGGGGCATTCTATCAACACACAACCTCAAGGCCATAAGCAGCTTCTAAAATGGACGACAGTAGCCCCTGCTCTCTATGCAAGTACCTGACTTTCTATGCCGGACGCAAGGATCCTAAAGAATACCGAAGAGAGCTTTTCCACTAAAACTGTGACGAATGCCTTGTCCAATCCGAAGCACTGATATGCGACTTCTGTAAGCACATGAAACTAGGACATCTTCTGGGATGTATGCGGGAAAACATGTGTAAAATGAAACTCAATCTTGGAACCCTTGAGGAGCTGCAAGAACGTGCTCGACGTTGTAGCTTTTGTGCCCCCATTGCGAAGATGGTGGCTCTTGACTCTGAGATTGGACCGACCACGGAAGTGATATTTCAAACTGACTTGGCTGGAGATTATGGGGATAGTGACTGCTCCTGTGGCTTTAGAGGATTTGTGGGAACTGGTATGGATTGATGCTCTCTTTAGGTCAACCTTTCCCCTTTAGTTTACTCACCATCGCGCTAGAGGACCCTTATACCTGTCATAACTTTCTAGGATTCCGAGACGTCTCCGAGGTTGACGACTTGGAGCTGGACAAATGGCCTGGACAGGAGATCAACTGGGTGACTGTCTCTACATGGTTGAAGAAATGTGATGACGAGCATGGGAAGATATCAAAGCATCAGTCGACAGCACCTCAAGGGCTTCTCGTGATTGATACAGATAATTGGTGCATCATGGATGCTCCCACTAACTGCCAGTATGCTGCTCAAAGCTACGTCTGGGGAAGTCCTCCAGGAGATGATCTGCAATTAACAATCGACAATATGGCTGAGTTGAAGCTGGTAGGATCCTTGATTCAAAAATACTCGCCACCGGAAACAGTTCGGGATGCAATTCTTGCATGCAGTAAACTGGGCATATCATATCTATGGGTGGACAGACTGTGCATCGTGCAAGATGATCCTGTCATGAAATACGATTAATTTAATGTTATGGGAGATATCTACGGGGGATCTTGGGTGATCCTTGTCGCTCTGGCCGGCAATGACGCCCCCCATGGTCTTCCTGGGGTGTCAAAGGCCAAACGATCTCAACCAGTGACAAAGCAAACACAAGGCATAGACCTTGTTCAGCAACATATGATATACCCGGACCTTGTTAGTGTCTCAAAATGGGCTACTCGCGGATGGACCTTCCAGGAGGCACGGTTTTCATCTAGATTACTATCATTTTCTGAAGAGGCTGCCTGCTACGAGTGTCACCACTGCGAGTCAGATCCTGAAATCGAAGATGCCGTATTGCGGCCGTCTCTAGAAGGGTTCGATGGTGGCATGTTCCAGTCATGGTCGTACGATGAGCTTGTGAGTTCCTTTACCTCTCGTGATCTGACATTTGACGGAGACATTCTCTGCGCCTTCACGGGAATTCTCAATTCACAATACGGCAATCGCCATAGGTTTGGATTGCCACTTAAGGATCTGAGCCGAGCGCTTCTTTGGACAGCGGAAGACAGAGAATATCCGATCAGACAATCAACGAATGATGAGGTGTTTCCATCCTGGTCATGGTGCTTTATCAAGGGTTCTATGCGGCACGATATTCGGGGCTTCGATGAAGATCACGGGTTTACAAAACCACTAGCTACGTTCGCATTCAGTGTGGCTGACAAGTCATCATTGGACCTGCTTCAAAACCAATCCAACCATTCTCTATGGAGCAAGGGGAAGAATGGTCTATGGGGCGAGAGCCATGGGCGTCCATGGATCGATAATGAAAAGCGAATCGCGCCACTTGTTATAGCAATGGCGTGGAGGAAGGGCTGTCTTCATGGAGCTCTTCCTGATGAGCTTAGGCCTGGCTCTTCATGGCAGGCTTATGAAGATATAATATTTTCCAAATGGCCATCACTCGGCCGCCTTTCTGATGATGCAGATGGAATTGCACCGGGAACTATAACTGCCCATCACCTTGACAATAGATTCCCACCAGCTACGGTCCGCCTCGCGGCTATACCATCATGCCATACACGCAGTCTCTTCGCGTGAATGTAGCTTACCCGTTTGAGTATCTCCAAAGGTCAGCTGGTAGCCCCGGCTACATTCCGCTTCGTACAGAGGATGGCATAACCGTGGCACGGCTGTCCGTTGAATCAACCGGTTACTTCATCGGGTGGATGGAAATGCTTACCTAGATGCACTGGCTATTTCCCTGGAATGGGTCGATAAGAGCTGTCCTGGTGCCTTGTCACGCCTTTGGGGTCTGGAGCCTTGTGACTCGCCGTGCTGGAATTAAGCGGAAGGAAAGTCTCTTTCCAATTATTTCCAGGAAAATGGAGGTCCAGTCAATCCAAAGTATCAAGTTATGGTCAATATTATGGTGGTCGAGACGCGGAACGGTGTCAGCAGGCGTGTTGGGCTTGCGGTCACATATCTGAGCTTGTGGGTCAAGGCATGCCCTCAATGGGCAAATTTTGTTATCGAATAGGACTATTGAGGTATTTAATGGGTGCAGACTGAGTCAATAATGGAAATAATTAGAAAGGTTATATGGCAAGCCAGCCCAGAGGTACATATTCTTAAGGTGAGGATACATCTGAGTCCAACGCAATCGTCTCGCCATCGGCCAATATACGTAAGGCAACAGGAGTCCAATATATACATATGTACTAGATCCAAGATGATAGAGGGTTATATACAAACAAGAGAGCTCATGAGTTTGTATTGTCAGCAAACAACCACGCAGAAGAACCCAGCGTCGCCTCGCTCAAAACGACGATATTGACGACGGAGCCATAAGTTCCGGCAACCATCAAAAACAGCCCACATGCTATCGGTCGAGTGGTGGCGGAGCTGGCCAGTGATGGGGAGACGACTGATGATATATCCCAATCTTCTGTGCCGAGTCCGACCGGTTCGCGCAAGCTATATTCAAGTGGTGGCGGATGAGCCAGGTGTGTTGCACATCGCTGCGATGTCAGAAGATACAATTCATGGCTAGGTCGACGATGCCACATCAAGCCTTTTCTCTGTTTCACTATTTCCTATGCTTCCTGCTTAGATCCTGAGGCTACGCGTTATACCTTAATAGCATGCAGTAAGAATCTTATCTTGCGAGCTGACATTTTATTTCTAAAATCCGACATTGTTTTCATCGTGTTGCAATCAGACTATATTTAGAACGCTCGCTCTTTATGTCGAATAGGATTTCGCAAAATATTGCAGTTGATGGGCCTATATAAAGATCAAATTCAACGGACTAGCTATGAGCGCGGAGAGGGGAAACGCAGAGATAAATGCGGCACAGTCACTCCTCCTGGCACAGCCTCGCGTTCATATTGTTTCATCCAATCATCCCCATGTGAGATGCCGATCATGCTAATAAGAGCGTATTGCCTTAGTTAGTTACAGGGTGGGCTTCAATTACAGCGTTTTCTGTTCAGCAGTTTAAGCATGTTACTATTCCTGTCATGATCTCGTTTGCATGAGCTGCCGCCCATTGTCTTTATGGGTGATATACCCTGCAAATCCAGCCATTATAGGCTTCCATGACACCATAAAAGACTCACTAACATAAATGGTACATACGCGCCAGTTTCGTCGGTCCAGGGGTACTCTGTTACTATTTAAAGATCAGAAGGTTTTCATATTAAATAGACATGAACTACCAGACGTGCCATACGAGTGCTCAATATACCAGAAACCAAGGCCAACCCACCATGAAAATCAAGCCAGAGCCAGCGAGCGCAGTAGATATCAATGAGGCCGGGGAAGAAGTCCTCCACAGCAGTAAGACTGCATCTCGTGTTGGAAAGGCGCCAAAGTCGAGTCCGCGTACACCACTCAAGTATGACAACTCTTGTTTTTCAATTTTCAAAGGACCCATCGAATATGCGGTCGAGAGTTATGATGGTCCTCGGCCGTTGACGATATTCTCGATGAGTAGCGATGATAGCCCGGATCTCCATGAGATTCCAGGGCAGAGATTTAGAAAGGTCTTTTATCGGGGTATGCATTCACAGTTCTATTTAATCGCTTAATTGACTAATGGGGAAAGATGAAATGGACATCATCCATCCTAATGCATCACGGAGAGGACATGTCAAGTTGACTGTGTTCGTGGCTAGCCAGGATGAGGAGTGTCCGAACCCACGGCTTTACGTGGAACAGCGTGTGTACAGAGGGAATCGAGAGATGACTGTAATCCAGGAACTGGTGTTCAGAACCAATATTCAAAAGGGGGTGGAATATGTATTCAAAGGATGTGGGGATGAAGATCTCAGCACTGGCAAGCAGGATTTGCATGTCAGATTCCACTCGGTATGTTTTACCTCCATCTTGTTTTTCATTGTGCTGATAGAAAAGCTGGAACAAAATACATTTGATAGCTACATGAGCCATGCCAGGTATTATGGCTTCGACAGAAATGTTGATCTGCGAATTGATAAGAATATCCTGAAAGATGGCTTGTTCTATCGGTTTCCCAGCATCCCAGGGAATGTCCAGTCAAGCAGTGGCATTTCCTTCAAAGGAGGTGAACTTCAGTCACTTCTGGAAGCAAAACGCAAACAGATGGGGACTGGTGATGATCAAGTGTTGAAACTGCTGTCCATGACCTTTCCGGGCTTGGGCCACGCGACAGAAAATGGTTTTCATGTGGGCGCTCTTCATCTTCGCATTTTATACCACTGAGAAAGAGTTTTTGTGGATAGCTCATGGTCAATGGATATATAGTCATTCACGTATGCTCTTTTTCTTCCCAAA
This sequence comes from Aspergillus wentii DTO 134E9, assembly GCF_001890725.1. Taxonomy (NCBI): domain Eukaryota; kingdom Fungi; phylum Ascomycota; class Eurotiomycetes; order Eurotiales; family Aspergillaceae; genus Aspergillus; species Aspergillus wentii. The sequence goes on from NW_024467837.1 coordinate 2,401,921, forward strand.
CTCAATAAAGCGCTCATCTTCCCCACATTTCAGGTGTTTGAAAGGCAATATCCCCCACGTTTGACCATCTTATCTCCAGGCCTGGAATGCTACCTTGCTTATCGCTCATTCTAATTGGGCATTAATAAGGGATTATAAATCAATTTTATTTGATCAAGGGAGATAATATTATTGGTCAATTACCTATTCCCACAGTCAGTTACAGCCAACAGTGAAGTTTCGTGTCAATCCACCCAATCAAAAGTTAGGCGTCATCGGCAAGATCCATGGGCTACTCTGGCAGACTGACAGAGGGCCAAAAATAAAATACAGCCTCGTGAAGGATTCATTTCATGTCCTCTTAAAATTATCTTCATCCATAAAAAAGGAGTTCGTCAAGCTTTTGTCGCCATGACTGACGAAATAACATTGAGGACTCTTCCAGGAGGATCTGAGAATCTCGACGGCCGGTCGGAATCTCCATTGAACAGCGACTGGAAAAAGAATCATGGGCAAATATGCGGATGGGGCATCGGATGGAAAACTACATCAAACATCTCCGGCACTTCGAAATTTGGTACACAATTTTTTTTTTATAAAAATGGAAAGCGTGAACTGACAACAAGCAGCCCTCATACTCATCTAGTATTATGTCTACCAAGGCGATATCGTACAAGATCTGCGAACTCCCATGGGCGACAGTCTTGAGTTGGAACGAGCTGTCCGTGGGATTGCTGGATTTCTCGTTCCGAACTTCATTCTTGATTTATCTGCAGAGGGAGGGGAGAGATTGACTCGGTCGGTGGAGAGTTACGATCGTCGCATTGGATTGTCCACGTTGACGGCGCGGGGTTGAAGGGTGAGCCGCTGACGATACAATATTCGGATGCATTGTGGTCGCTGTCTGAGGATGCACGAGAGGAGGTTTTGACCAAGTATTCCAGCAAGCAGTTTTCTTCTATAAAGAATAACTTCATAAATCATCATTCACGACACTCCGAGATAAATAAAGTGTCATAACAATCAGGTTACTCAAAGCCATCCACAACCTCATCCAACCCAGGCGCATTCATCATATCCAACACAATCTGCATATGCTTCATCGCCATCTCCTCGCCCTGATCTCTCGCCAAAATCTTCGCACAGCCAAACGCATTCTTGATCTGGCGACCATTAAGCGGCGACTTTGAAAGTGCAACGCAGTCAAGTTCAATATTATTCGCGACACCCAGGTTCCGCCACACCTCTTCACGAGTTCCATTGCTGAGCTCCCGGAAATGCAGTGTAACGTGGATACGCGAGTAGAATGCCTTGTCAAAGGCCTTGACGCGGTTGGTTGTCAGAAACATGATGCCTTGGTAGTACTCGAGCTGGCGGAGGAAGGTGGAGACGAGGGCGTTGCGCTCGAGATCGTGGGTTGAGCGTTGCTCGAGGAAGACGTCTGCTTCGTCGAGGAGGAGGACGGCGTGGTAACTAGAGGCCAGATCGAGGGCTTTCTGGAGGTGTGTCTCCATGTCTGATGGGGAAGCACCGAGTTCGCCAGATGTAATGGCGTAGAGGGGCCGTCTGGATAGATCGGCAACAGCTTCATATTGTTAGCATAGACCTTGCCATGCCGTGGTGTATATACCTTCTGCTGTCATTGTTTTGCCCACACCAGGAGGTCCGTGAAGAAGCAGGATAAGACCCTTTCCTTTGCCTGGAAAATGTTAGTAAAGTCACACCATGATGGATAGGACGCATACCAGCAATGTAATCATCGAAGCTTTCATCCCTGGTATAAGACTCAACCAAAGCACGCACAAGTCCTTTCTGACTAGAAGGAAGAATCAAATGGTCAAACGCAGCATCGTTGAAGTTGATTTCAGCAATGTTGTTGACATCGGCCCAGTAGAACGACTTATCCTCAAAAGAAAAAATGGGGACTTGATGCGTGCATAGCAGCAGGTGTTCCTCTGTTGGCTCACCATTGACGAGTTCTTCGTCGATGGAAGACACCGAGATGCTGCTGTTGGCTTCGTTTTTGTTGAATGTTTCGGCATCCACCATGACTCGAGAGTGCACCTGTATCGTCAATATTTATATCTGAAATAAATCTAACGACTTACATGAGCTTTGTTGGAACAACCAAATGACTTCAACGCCTGTGCGACGCCACTGTGGAATTTATAATTCTGCCCCCTCAACGACAGGAACTTCTGACCACGTTCGATCAGAGCTTCAGTGATGGCCTCCTTGTTGGGGTGATCCTTCAAATGACACACAGGAAGATCACGAAGATACTTGACGCCCTCAAAGTCATCAATAGTGAGCTCCCTGTTCACGGTGCCGAGTTTCTTGCCATTGAAGTTGATGAATTTGGTTTTTATGGATAGATACCGATTACACATGGTCACTTTATAGGAAACGTCAACGACGCGATAGGCCCTGGGAACTGCTGACTGCTGGTCGATCACTATATCGCCAGCCCAGAATGCCTCTCGCAGGATTTCGAATGTAGAGGTGCGTCTAGTAAGTTAGTCTTGTTCAAATGAATGGAACGACAGGCACATACTTTGGAAACATCGTCTCCATGTCCTTGATGCGACTGGCATATTGTTCCTCCACCAGCTTCATTAACACATCCACATGTTGAACAGAAAGCTCTCCCTTTTCCTTTGCCGCCTCTTTGATTTCATTCCTCTACTTATCATCAGCATACACATTTCACGCCAGATAAATGCAACTCACGTATCGCAGAATTTCATCATTCGGCCAGGACAACTCCGCAATCTCTCTCTCAAGAGCAGCTCGAGTCCCCTTGGCGACCTTTTTGACAGCCTTCGCAACCAACGGACTGTTAATACGAAGCTTAGTCTCTTTGAGTCTCAGCTTTTCATCAAACTCCCGCTTCAAGAGCAACACCCATTGCCCATTTTCCTTGGGGACAGACGCCTTTTTCTCGTCGGTTGGTCCTCGTGCAGGATCATAGGCGTCGTATTGGTGTTTGCGGGTTTTGGGATTGTAGATCTAATGATATTAGAGGATGCATTTTGACGTGATAAGAGATACGAACACCATCAATTCTACCCAGAGACTGCTTCATGTCTTCCACTCCAACTTCATAAAACTCTCTTTCGGTTTCATTGTCAGAATCGGAGACGACGGAATTGGAGTCATCAGAGTCATCAGAGTAGACTTCGCGAAGCATTTTGGCGGTTTATTAGGATGGTTCTTTTATGGAACGGGATGGTTTGAAATAGATGGAGTTGTGGTGATTTGAAAGTGTTTAAATACATCTTCCAGCAGAATGAGGCTGTAGGCAGATAAGGGCGAAATGCGGGGTTTACATCGAATTCAACAGTACGTACACATTACATGGACAGGACCCTCGAACAAAGAATGTTGCACAGTGACTCACTTGATAGGCAGCAAGAGTGGGTCATATACACTTGATGCCTGGACGAGGCTGCCAACAAACAGCTTGGTCTGCTCTGACTCAGATTAATTTACGCTCTGCATGCTACCTTATCATCGAATAGTAATCATGAAAACATCATGATACTTACATCTCAGAACACCCAAAGCAAATGATCATGATGCGACCATCCTCACATCCCAGACCCAACATTCTGCCCTTTGAAATAGCCTTGGCTGGTCTGAATTCCACTGCCAGCGCCAAAAGCCTCTCACCACCATAAGTCACCCACCGCGTTCTTCTTCAACAAAGTAAACAAGTGCGTAATTCTAGCTTCCATCTGCAGTTTCCGCCATCTCCCAATTACCATGAACCTTTAGCTTAATTTGTTTATGAGTCACGTTCCATATCCTAACAGTACTGTTCTGTGACTTTGTTCCTTCTCCTAGTGCAATCCATGTAGCGTCGGGGAGAAAAAGCCAAGTTTCTGCCAAAATTCATCATGAATGAACTATATTTTCTATTGTCTGCTCAGGATTACCAGTTTCGAGATTCCAGATGTAGATGTTACCAGATGATAATAAATAGCTCTGATGATATTGAGACTTGCATACAATATGATCTGTATCCGTCCCTACACCCCGAAGCAAACGTGGCTTCCTCAGGCATACATCGACGCACATAATCAACCAGCCTTCAGACGTTGGGGACTGCTATTATACAGTATTTTAGATAATTGCATAGAATTATCAAGTAAAAATTGAATATTTTCCATTTAACCAAAAAATCATTTCACGTATGTCAGTTGCTGCGGACATTTGCAGATCCATTTCCATTATATATAAGGAGAGCATCCGCTAAACAATGAAGCGAATAATATTTTTAAAAAGCAGTGAATTTCGAGGTTAAGCAAAATAAAAATTTTCTCTCCTGCTAGATGAAAAAGACAAGGAGATTATTTGATGATTTTTTTCTACCGGGAATTGATTCATCTGCCACGGTCATAGTGGCAAGGGTATTATGATGACTCGCGATAGTCTCAAGAACAAATATCTTGAAGAGATCCATGACAGGAACCAATAGAATTATGGTGATGAAAGGCTATTAGAATATTATCGAACACATGGTTCCAGGAACATAAAATAACTCCAACCAAATAGGCTATAAACGCTTATTCCCAAGTTGGATCTGCGGTGTCGATCGATTTAAGAATCGTAACGAAAATTCTGGTTGGCACGAAAAATGGGTCCAAATCAAGGTTAACCACATCTCCAATTTCCAACCCACCATGCTGCATGAAAGATGTCTGCATGAATGAATATTCTGATTATATCTAGTGTTCATATTTTCCATATTATTTGCTCGATGGAGGTATTTCATGAATAAGATTGAATAAGAATACCCAGGCACTGTCTTCTGTCAGGTCTGTGCCTGGCGCTGGATGTAAATTGGAGACAGCTAGGGCGCAGGCCCACTCATCTCAACAACACGAAAATCCAGTTCCCCATCGAGGGAGAATTCTCGGTTAGTTTCGGGATTTGAAACAAGATCAGATATTTTCTTGCTTGAAGTAGCCTGGATGCCCTGGTCTAAAGGGGGGTTTGGCTGGTTGGCATGACATGGTCTGATCCACCGTGGAGTCTTCACACTTTCTTTTGTCAATTTTGATATTATCACTCTTCCTCTGACCTCATTCAGTGACGCACTCCAGCTGTCCATTGTCTCATTCTTCTGGTGAGAGGTCATCTGGATCACTTCAACTCTTAATCTCACTGCAGTATCGACATGACCCAGTTCGTGAACACCATCGAAGCCCACGACCCCGATAGGGAGATTGTGCCTACATTCGACTCTCATGATGCGGATTTGGAGAAGCATGAACAGACAGGGGAGGAAGTAGATGCGTTTGGAAATGAGGAGTTCGCAGAGGTGAAATATAAAGTCTTGAGCTGGTGGTGAGTGCTCTCTCAACGTATAGGTTGACAATTGACTAACACACTCGACAATAGGCAATGCAGCATGCGTACGAACCCCTCCTTGACATCGCAATAACAGCTCTAATAATCACAGTCATGGTCGCCGAAACGGTCTCGCTCGGTATTCTATCGCTTCCAGCTGTCGTGGCTGCGCTGGGATTTGTGCCGTACGTTCTTCTTAAACGAGCATTGCCGACAAATACTGACCGTGTGCAGCGGTATGATCATCATCGTCGGACTCGGAATCATCGCCACCTACACCGGATACAGCATTGGACAGTTTAAATGGAGATATCCCCAGGCGCACAGTATGGGTGACGCGGGTGGCATCATTGCAGGACGATTTGGTCAGGAACTGCTCGGAAATGGTCAACTCTTGATTCTCATCTTCATCATGGCCAGTCACCTCCTGACATTCAGCGTGGCCATGAACACCATCACTGACCATGGAACTTGCTCGATTGTCTTTGGGGTGATTGGGATGGTTGTCTCGTTCATCTGTTGCTTGCCTCGGACATCCGGCGAGATGTCCTGGCTTTCGGTTGGGTGTAAGTATCGATGCTGGACCTCTGGTGTATCCTATTGACGATGAGCAGCCTTTTTCAGTATTCTGATTGCTGTGATCGTGGCCATGATTGGTATTGGCGTCGACAACAAAGGTGGCACAAATATCCAAGCGACAGTCGACACCACCCTGGCCGATGCTTTTAATGCTGTTTGCAACATTGTCTTTGCTTTTGGTATGTCTCAGTCTCAAAGTATATATGGCATCTCTAACAATATCCAGCGGCCCATGCGTGTTTTTTCGGTTTCGCTTCCGAACTAAAGGACGTCAAGGAATTCCCCAAATCGCTCTTCATGCTTCAAGGAATCGAAATCTGTCTTTACATTGCGGCTACTGTCGTCCTCTACTACTACGCAGGCGCCGATGTCGCGTCTCCAGCCCTCGGCTCTGCTTCTCCCATCGTCCGCAAAGTGGCATACGGTATTGCCCTTCCAACTGTGTGTTCACCCTCTGTCACTTGCATAATCGATATTCTAACCTCCCCAGATTCTCATTGCCGGTGTGGTCAATGGCCATGTCGCTGCTAAATATGTTTATGTGCGCATCTTCCGAAACAGCGATCGTATGCACAAACGCGACTTTGTGGCTGTTGGTTCGTGGGTTGGCATTGGGGCGTTGCTCTGGATTATCGCCTGGGTTATTGCGGAAGCTATTCCCGTTTTCCAGAATCTGCTGAGTTTGATCGTATGTTATTTTCCCGAGTTGAGATCGAAAATACTAACTGGACCCTTCAAGGCTGCTTTATTCTCTAGCTGGTTTACCTGTAAGACTGCCATCTTCTATCTTATGATTGTATGCTAACTGTGATAGACGGCATCGGTCCTATTCTGTGGCTCCACCTAAACAAGAACAACTACTTCACTTCCTTCAAGCAAGGCGTGTTGACCATCATAAACGTTGCTATCATCTGTATGACTGCCACCATTGTAAGTTGAACTCTCCTTTCTTTCATAAATCTATCTAACGAGTACAGTGCGGCGTTGGCCTCTACGCATCCGGAAAGACCCTCCACGACAACCCAAGCAGCGCATCGTTCTCGTGCGCAAATAACGCTTAACGACTCTGTGTTTTTCAACTTATCTGTATAAGCGAGTTATGTTGAGCATGGCACATGTATGATTTTCAGAGTATATTGTGATGACGATGTGATTGTTAATAGATCTGTTTATTGTATATAATTCCATGTCGATATCAAGGGGAGTTTTATAATAGATAGATAGCGTTGGTTTTACTTCATCAGTCTTGAAATAGTTAGCTGCATATAATTCATGAGTTTCGTATCAGGCTAAGATCTTCAAACAACCTAATGCCCCAACGATTCACCCAAGAACCATACCAATGTCATGTCCGGTATATCCAGGCACCCGTGATTTGCAAACCTATCGTGTTGTGATCGGATCGCTCATTACCTGACATGTGAGACGATCATGGCCGAGGGAATTCCACTGTCAAAGTATTGATCCTCATCAATCAAGCCTTGGCTACGGTATAGTGCAAAGCTTGGCTCTTGGAAGATCATAAAAGCAGACTCAAATAGACGAATTTAGAAATCCTCCGAGACAGAACTTTGCCGTTTTTTGACGTCTTGCCCGAGGTTTAGCCGGAAATGTTGTCTTGGCCGATATTCTCCCGAAGTCGGCGGATTGACGCCAAGAGGTCCATTTTTGGGGTTTTGAGAACCTCGCAAGACGCTTAGTGCTGTTCTCATTCTACTGTGCTCTTGGTAGTCTTGGTATTCTTGGTTGTCTTGAAGTAATTTTATTTTCAGAAAACACAATGTATGGGAGACAATGGCACGGAATATCAAATGTCGACATGAAATACTGGAACATAATCAAACCTTCGCAATGACTCAGCTGCTACTCTTCACCTTGGAGGCCAGGAAACTCGCCGCATCACCAGCATTGATTCCATAGGTAAGATGGGACGGAGTAATGATTAAGGTGTTGTCACAGACCAAATCTCCGAGAGCACAGTATACCTTCACCTGGTCCTTGGGATAGTTTGGAATCTGCCCATGGTCCTGGAAGTTGCGAGTAAATCCAAAGAGAACGACTCCGACAACTTTGGATTTGATATCAGACGAGAGCGATTGCACTGAGTTATCGATGACGGCCGATCCTTGACTGGTAGTCATTAGTATTGCATCTATAACACGATCTGGATATCTTACCTATATCCACCCGCCACAATCTTCATATTGGGACACTTGCTAGCGGCCTTTTTGAAATAGCTTGTCGCTGCCCAAATAGCCTGAGGAGCAGTGCTTTGGGGTAGAGCATTCTCTACTAGACCAGCTGTGTATGCGCCTCCCACTCCTTGACAGCCGACTTTGTCTGCTCCCAAATTACCTTTCAGGGCGACGCAAACTTCTGGTCCGACGACGGAGCCCTGTAAAGTCAGTTATGGACATAGTATAGAGAGCTGGGTTAATATACCATGTTGCCTATCTCTGTCGAGCCACGGGCAAAGATGAACATGACGTCTTTGCAGCCACCAATGTCCAGATCATTAGCAGATATGAACTGGCGTTTTCGAATGGAGGTATCATTGCGAGGAATGATTGACGTCTCATTGCTAGGCACAGGATTTGCTGCAACGAGAGGGACAAAGAGAAGTGCGAGAAGAGAGTGGAATAACATGTTGGGATCGGAAGAGAGCAACTGACTTGGTGTAGTCAAGTCTACATTGCCGAGGCCATAGCAGTATTTATATTTCCTGAGGCTAGAGTGCTTAATGAATGGATATACTGATGCATACTAGTCAACCGTCCATACGATCCGATAGAAATACTCAAAATTGGGCATCGGGGAATTGTCAAGGTGTCCTGACATGTGGATTTATCTTGTCGGCGTCCGGCACGTGGATGTGTTTCAGCTTCAATTAGTTCGAGAAAATCTCTATACTCACAGGAAGTGGGCTTCAGTGTAAATGGCCAGTCTAATAAAAGTAGACTTGATTTTGGGAATGATCGGATTGTTCGGTGCAGGATCCTCAATTGGTGTCGGCCGTGACTTGTCCGATGAACAAGATGTCTTCATTAATGAGCATAGTATTTTGGTGCATTTCTCTTGATATATATATTAGTATCGCTTTTAATAGATAAATGAAATTCAAAGACAATACCCTCCATCCACCACTAAATCGGCACCGTACATATAGCTAATCTTGGGCGACACTAGAAACACAATCACATCGACAATCTCCTCAACCTGGCCTATTCTACCAGCAGGAATTGCTTCAAATTCTTTGATGTACATTTCCCAATCCTTGACCGGCTCGGGCATAAGGGTATCAACGTATCTATACACTCACAGATGAATAAGTATTCTCCTAAAGATTGGATTTATAAGACTCACCCCGGACTTAATATAAAATCAGGGAAAATTATATGAAGTCTATAGAACCGGCTCTACCTATTTACGCTAAAAACTAACTATATAGTCGATATATAGGATTTGAACATTACCATCATTTCGCCTACTATAATCATTTTGCCTACTATAATTAACTCCCATGGAGGAGGATAAATTAATTATGAAGAATAACGGAAGGATCTCGCGCTCCTTACTACACTAATACAAACAAGAAAGACAATAGACTAGATTAGCTGTATAATTTACAGCTATTACGCGAGACTCCGAAGGAGATTAGCTATCCTTGTAAGCAGCTCCCTAATCCTAGTCAGCTTTAAAAAGTAGGCGTTAGTCAAGCCCTACATCTTGAAGTGAAATGCTAAAACATAAACTTACAGCAGTTGGCTGAGTTGGAGGTGGAGGATTGCAAACATTATCCGAACATCCTTGTGGGTATGGATAAGCAGCGCATATAAAAATTGCTATGAGAGCAACAGTTAAATTTGTGATATAGTAGTATTATATAGGTCGGCACTAGTTGGCTCACCATACACAAGGATGACAAATATAAGTAGTCTGAACATCTTTTCAATGCTGCTTGTGATATGTGGCGATTGTATTATACAATATGATTGATTCAATGGCGATGCCACAGGGATAATACAGGTTTATTTATACCCAAGAACTAATCTATTCTTTATATGTTTCTATGGTACTATAGGAGTGACCTAGATGCTTCTACACTTAAAGATGGCCATTCTCTTTGCGCTTTCATGCTAACAACCGCGGTCTAGATCTTTCTATAGCTAGGGTGAACCATCCTATTCGTGGTTATATGTACTATAGTATGGCCCATATTTCCTACGGATCATCAAAAGGTCGAAGTTTTTAGCTATATGCATGGCAAAGAAATTAGACACCAACTCCTAACTAGCTATGGACTCGTGTATTTCAGTAATAAGTTTGGAACAATATGGTATGCTTAGGTGTAGGCATCGTCTTGTGAAACACCCTATTCGCGACAGTTCCCAATATCTATCTAAGCTTCATGCATAATTTATGTTTAAGTTGATGAGTCCGAATGCGACATAGATGGCAGCTATTTAGGTACTTTGTTACGTCATGACTGTGAATGATGATGGATATTGCCCAAATACGTCAACCTTATATTCTTTGGCAATCAGAAAATTGTCACATCCGTATTCAGAAATGGCAGCTTTGTCATATAAAATTAACTTTAGAAGTATATATTGAGTTCTTAATATCCTGAACAGAATATGCACATCTAAAAACGAGAAAACCATTTGGTGTGAGAGGGGAAAGGAGGGAAGCCAGTAATTTTATGATGTCGCACACACTCCTGCGCACCATACATATTCTATAGGCCGAATGGAAGACTGGCAAGATTTTGAAAGCAAGTTTTCATTGCATCTAATTTTCTATATGGCGGTTAAGTTCATGTGACATGATGTCTCGAGCTGTCTGTTATACATATAAGTATCAGTGGCTTGCTCAACTTATATTTAAGTGGTCAGGGCATCCCTACTAAGCGAAAACCATTAAGCAAACTAACACAAACCAAAAAGTCTACATTTATCAAACCCTTAGCACCATCCTCACTGAGATTTCTTATAGTTGTGCTTAATATATGTTTATCAGATATTGTATACTGTTCTGCAAGTTGAAGTGACAAAATATCACCGTTAGATCCATTTCACATCAAAGAATTTTGACTCCACTAGCTGGTATGCCAAAATTTCTTACCCATAACCCTAACTTAAATAATCCCAGTGTGCTATGAAAGGAAAAACTGAGGTATTACAATGTAAATCTGGGTAAATTCACACGCGGGTGGAAATATGTTCGATTTCTATAACTGGTCAGTGGCATCAAATGTAATTTACAATCACTAATTAGCTATAAAAATGATGCCGCCAAAGCGAACCCCTCCTTTCGGCGCCAATCACATTCTTAATCTGAATTGACTGTGACGCAGCCTATACGCAACTGTCATCTAGTTGGTCTAGACTATCCTGATACTCAAAATAATAGTTATAGTTCATGGGTAACACTCTATCACACCACTTCATTCTATGAGATCCTATGGGCTAGTTTACATCCGTGTACAGACATCATTCGCACAGTACCGTGCGACATACAGCCCTCGCTTCCTGCGATTTGCCACACTGCCTGCATCTCACATCCACTATCTCCTTACTCATTTTTATGTGACCCAAAGAGTATGCAGGTTGAATAGGTTTGTTTCTTATCTACAAGGCTGTAGCATTATGGGAGCAACTGCTGTGTGACATTCCGATCTGTCCGGCTTAGGCAAGGCTCAACTTCCGGTGATCAAATCACGTATAAGTTTCTGTCTAGGAATGTTACATCATAATAAGGATTGCTTCGTTCAATCTCTTGGTGGCTAGAGGCTCATGCAATCGTGGTTTTGATATTTTCTGACGCAATTTTCAACGGGCAATCTCTATCATACGATGAGGTCGCAAAGCCACTCCCAAACAATAGCTACAACCATGCCTGTATGTAAGAGTAAATAACCTGATGACTTCAGATTTTCATAGCATAACTACCAGCCCCCAACCCTTGTCCAAACATCAACTATCTTCGATCCCTCTGATTCCTGACTCGAATCAACGACGAGATACCAGTCATACAATGCACCAGTAACGCAAGCATGGTTAGGATATATCCTCACAGCCTGTCCGATTCGTAATGGAATCTGTGCATCACTGCTGTCCCCATCCCAAGTCAAAATCCCATGCTCCTGGCTGATGCGCCCAACGATCAGACGCGACGATATGGACTCCTGTCGCCACGAAGAGACAACTCCCCATCCTGGATAGCTCTGACATGGTTCTCTTCCCAATGCCAGTGTCCCAGCTGCTACCAATGCCTCCGGTTTCGATCGTTCGCCGTTGTTGTATACACTGCATACCTCTGCAACCACGGAAATGGCAATTTCATCCTCTATCTTACCAAGGTTGGATACCGCGTTGGTTCCCACTTGCTGCATGTCAAGTAAAGGATAGACGCCTGCATGAAGTTCGACCTTGACTGACGGATCATGTAGCTGCTCCATCAAAGCATCTTGCTGGGAAGTAGCATTGCCCTGTAGAAGATTCTTCGAAGAGACCACCTGGGGTGTTGCTCCCACGCTCACAACCAGCTTCCTGTCTTTGGGAAACAAATTCGAGTGATACTTGATGGCTTCTTTGCAACTTTCGATTTCTCCTGCCAAATGCGACATGGCTTCTTCTGGTGTCTTTCCTCCATAGCTAAGACTACTATGAGAGTACACCCCCAGAAAAATGGCATGTCCTGATTCTTCTGTCTTTGCCAGCTTCTCCAGCAGCCCATTCTTGTTTAGCATGGCAGGTGGCAGACCAGCGCGGTGATATCCCGCATCGACCTTGACAAAAGTACAGGCGGGGAATCCAGCGATGGAATGGAATTTCTCCAGGTAGTTCAATTGGTCTGGATGGTCGATCATGACGGTGATACTCTTTTCACCTAGTTCTCGGGCCAAGGTAGCAAGTCGGGGAACCTGCGATGGCACCAGGGGGATTCCGTATAGAACGTTGATCTGGCGACCATTTTCTTGCAGACTCTTTAATAGAGGGACTAAAGTTTCAATCTCGGGGATTGTTGATGCGATGAAATTGGTATCTCCGTCATCGCCGACCTGCAGTCGGGCTATTTGAGACGTCTACTGTGGTCAGCTCTATACATAGCAGGCGTCCGAAAATCTCACCTTGTGTGATTTGACATGCACTCTGAACCCCACATTCAAAGCCCTCACGGTCTCCAGCATCGCCTGGCAATGTCTTTTGATAATTGCGACATCAAGAACGACAGCCGGCTTGGGCACATCTGCAATATCCTTGCCGACATAGAATTGCTTCAAGTCTTCTGTGGAGGGGCGAGCAACGGTTGGAAAGTAATTAGACGCCATGGTGTAGTGTGTTGATGACTGCGGGGTGATCGAGTGGGAGTTCCGTGCCTTTATATCCACTCTCTTTCGCGCACCCGATTAGAAAAGTGGGGATATCCAGACCCAGCAGAGGATGAGATGGCAATATACATCACCATACCACACTACAGGCAGGCGATTGAACTAACTGGGCTTAATAAATGTAATATATAGATCAGAATCACCAGGAAGTAAAAAATCCACATTGTTCGCTCTGACTCAATCTGCTGACTGCCAAAGGAAAGGTTGTTCGGCACAATTCCATCCCATTCCATTAATCCAAAGTTACCACTCCAAGTATAACATAGACACATCATCCTGCAGTACTTTGATTTATATGGGTTGGGAATACAGGCTGTCTAACACTGCATTAAATATGAATCATATGAATCATCCATCAAAGCAATATGTTGATCGGCAGTGATTGCATTGCCACACAAGGCTGTCATAGTATCGACATCAATTGACATATCTGTCAACAAGAGAATGTCTATATATACGAGGCTGTAGTTACTCGGGCATATGTAGAATAATTTCATTATTATTTCCATTCCGAATACGCCAAGCCATGAACAGCAAAATCGTCAAACCACGACATCTCCTCTTCCTGTTCCTCGTCATACTCCCCCTCTCTATACTCTGGAAACAACCATCCATCTTGACCGATATCACCACATCTGTCCGCTCAAAAGCCCGGAGGCACTCATCACCATCAGACCTTGGCAGGCCACTATACGAAGAAACAAACGGCTGCCCCCCTCCGACCACCCGCTATACCCCCGGTCAGAACGATGTCTTCTGCTACCCCTCCAGCGGCGGCATATGGAGTGTAAATCTGAAGCCAATTGGCCTGAAATATCTCAACATCGACCGTTTCCATCCCTCCACCCGCTCCTATAACCAGACAGAGGAAGATCAATTTTGCAACAAGCTCCGTGTATTCGGGGGTAAATGGACAAGTAGCGCCATGATTGCCATGCACAGATCCAGCTATTGCGATCCGTATGAGTTGCAATACGCGATGAGGATGAATTCTCTGGACATTCACCGGGAAGTTGGGCTCCCTGAGTATGGGGGTGTGTGGGTGCTGCATGGGGAGCGGTACCGTGAATGGTGGGGATATGATGGTTCCGATAAGGGACTAGATAATGTGTTGACAATGGAAGAGCAATGCCTGGTGTTGGAGAGGATGGGGGCCGATTATTGCAGATATATTCATAGTTGTCCCCCATTGAGGGATTTGTTGTACGAGCCCCGGGATAGGGCAAAGGAGGTTCTCGAGGAGGATAAAGACCAGAAGCCGGTTATCTGGTTCGGCTAGAGGGTATTTACAGTATAAACTGTATCCTGGGTTGAGAAGGGTTCTCGGATATCTACTCGGAATATGCTGTTCTGGATATGAATGAGCAAGATATGCTGTATAATCAAGGCAGGGTTGTATGAACCATGGATTAAAGCAACGTGTTACTCCACAGTGGTGGATGCACTGCCACGCAGAGATATCTGGCAACAACGCAGTTTGCAGTAGATTCATAGACCATCATTACTACTCTAGACAGATCAGAGAGTTATGTATGGCATATAATGTTCCAAACACGACATATTCTTCTTGTTCTTCTCCTCTTCTCTATACTCCCCCTCGCAATCATCTGGCATCGACCATCCAGCATCACCGATGTCTCCAAGATCACCCCCGACAACCCCGACCAACAGTCACCCCAAACAGAGCCCGTCAACCCGCCATCTGCATTCAAACAGAAACATCAAACATGTCCCTCTCCTACTGATCGGTACAATCCCACTGGGGAGACCCAAGTCGTGTCCTGCTATCCATCCACCGGCGGAATCTGGATGACACATCTCAGTCCCGTGGAGCTGGATTATCTCAACATCGATCGCTTCACACCATCCAGCCGTTCAGGCAGACAGGCAGAAGAAGATGATTTCTGCGATAGACTCCGCATATTCGGAGGCAAATGGGCCAGCCAGTCCACGGTTGACCGTCACATGGCCGGTACTTGCCCTGTTTCTGCACGCGCGCTCCTGTCCGATTACGATTTTGAGATTTTTCGGAAAGTTGGATTCCCTAGTCGTGGAGGGGTGACGGTATTTAATTATGATCATTTGCATCCTTTGACTGAAATTGACGGTATGATGCGACGTCTGGCGAATATGCGAACCATGGAGGAGCAAGCCCTGGTGCTGGAGGAGCATGAGGGGCGGTGGTGCGATGATGTTGACAATTGCCCATCACTTGTAGATCTATGGATGCAACCAAGAGATAAAGAAAAGGAAAAGGAGGCCCGCGAGAAGCTCAAAGAGCCTACGATCTGGATTGGCTAACGGTAAGGCAATTGTATTAAACATCCTAATAGACTAGTAATACACACATAAAATCCATTTAAAGCCCCACTGTCGACACCGGGCCGGCCAGCTCCATGACGCTTTTCCTGTACTCCTGATGCTGCCATCAAGCCTCCATCCTTTAAATTTGAATCGATAAACATCATGGTTGCAAGTCAGAGCATCTGGAAGATATTGAACAGCCTCATCATTGTCCACTGGGAAGTAGTCTTCCTCCGATGGAGGGAATCTTAAAGACGACACTTCTGGGCTGCCATAAAACCATTTACCCATCATATCATCAGAGTAAATACAGCGAAGACTATTGTGATTTTGGGCCTTCTCCGGGTCGAGAGCATGTGCAATCAAGCCTTTATCCACTAGACGATTGATAGCATGCCACACACGGAGGACCTGCGTCGCCTGCCATGCAATAGTGTTGACTGTTCGTTCCACTTGTCTATCTGCAGTGCTGCTGTTGGTAAGAGCAGCCTGGCATAGCACTCCCAGGCCGAACCCTTTCTGGCAGGCATATCCTTTCATCTTGCCCATGTCATCTAAAAATGCCTCCATCACAGCTCGTTGCATATCCAACCCATCAGGAGCTTCCATTGGGATTTTGACGTCTGATGGTATATTCTGTCGCCGTCTGCTCCAAGGAGTGTATGGATCTGTGAGAGGCAAGAGTGTGTATTTAAAGCGATGTTCATTAAATGCAATTTCGACTATGGCATTCGCAACATCTGGCGAGAGACTAAAGTGCGTCATATTCCGACACAGGCCCCTAGAAGAGCCTGGTAGTTTGCACGTTCCATAATCCGATGCAATATGCTGCATTTCCTCTTCTCTCAAGCAACTGTGGTCCAGGATTCGCCCTTCTTCATATGTGATGAGCTCTTCAACGTAGGCAGCCACATATCTAGCTGATAAATACCGCGTGCTTTCAGGTCGATCGGCCCTCCAAGATTTTGTAAAGCACACTTCGCTGATGATCAGCAGGCCTACATCTTTCGGGATTGTTGACAGCGAGGCAGTGACTTCGGTTCTGGTCAAGAACTCGCGACCATGTTCTGAGTTGATGATAAAGTCAGGCCTGTTTCTGGTGCCATTACCAATGAGGACGATGATGACTCGGTCACCACTGTGTAGATGAGGAGATATGTTTGTCGTCCAGTTTAGGATCTGTTGCTTTAGATCTTCTGGCCTTGTGACTTGATAGAACGGTTTCTCTGTATTTGATGGTAACTTCTTGGTGCTGCTGGTTGTTTCTTCAATATTTCTTGACGAAAGACACGTTGGCTTCAGCCCACCTTCGATGAATCTTTTTGATATCTGGATAAAGTCTGTAGCAAGGGCCACGTCGTCAGTGTCGCCGCAAAAGGCAACGAGTGTGTAGGAAGTCTGTGCCGCCAGCATTTTGCGATTATATTTTTTATCAAAGGTGTTGAGAGTTGAAAATGTCATTCAAGACGAAAATACTTTATAGGGACAGATGAGTGTCATGATGAAGTCAATCTATTCGGAAATGATGAAATATATATCACGGAACATATGGACTCAGGTTGGAAGGAACACTGCAGATTACCCAAATTGTCTTCACGCAGCTAGAATCATATGGTGCCAATAACTTAGATAGAAAAGTTGCTATAATGCCATTGTTATTCCAAAACCAGTTCTCATCTTCCAAGTTTGTCTACATATTGTCAGCACTAGCATATGGCGGGGTCGTAAAACCCAGCCACCTCGTATAACCAGCGCTAAAAACATCCAACTGAGATTTGCAGGAGATAATAATAACTGCCTGAAGACTTGAGAAAGACAGAATGCCTCTTTTCTCTCTATTTCCCCCACTTCCGACCGTAGAATCGACGTCGCGATGGAGATCCCTGAAAGTGAGGATATGAGTACGACTGCGGTGTCGGATAATACGGAGACAAAGGTGAGATAACTCACTGATAATAAGACATTATGCTGAGAATGACAGACTCTCCTGTGTTCACGATGCAAAGGACTAGATCTAACAGTGGATAAATTCATCATCAACAAACATACCACCACCAACATTCCCCACGATCCACAACGCTATGAGCCCAGAAAAGCAAAGGACAAATTCCGGCTGAAATCAGGCCAAAGCTGGAAGAACTTTGCTAATCTGAAAACCCTGCATGCTAATCGGGATGTCTGCTCACTCTGTGGGCTTATTTACAGAGCTATCCAGCGATATGGAAAAGACAAGGTCAATGACACAACTGTCTGCTCTCTGGGCTGGGAAGTCCACGGTCGGGAAGCGCAATCAGGCTCTCGTTTTGTCAATAGCACTCGCCGGGTCAGACTCAGCTGGGAGGAGACTACAGGCCATCGTCGAGAGGTGTATATGGTTCTTGTTGCACCCAGAGATCCTCTACGGCCGAATTCAGATGCGTCTGCCAGATGGGAGAGAGAGACGCATTTTCTGGGTCGTGGGTTCGGCGACCGTAAAGAGAAGCAGGCGCTCATCAAGAGCTGGATTGATCTTTGCCTGAAAGACCATGGAGAGGTGTGCTGTGACAATCATGGTACTCACAGGGAGTTCAAGAAGCTCATCGGCGAAACGTACTTTGGCGTCATCGACGTGGCCGACATGCAGCTGAAATCGCTGCCCGTCAAGGATGGGACGCCAGAGCCGTATATTGCACTGAGTTATGTCTGGGGTCGAAAGGCTCAAGAAGAACCACCTTATGTGACAACCCGACTGAATGTCATGACGCATATTCTCCACGGAGGAATAGAGACTGCCTGGGATAAACTGCCACGGACGATCCAAGACGCCATCCTGCTGGTGAGTCGACTCGGATACCGTTACCTCTGGATTGACTCGCTGTGCATCGTCCAAGACAGCCACAGCTCATGGCAGTTGAACGCAGACGCCATGCATCTTGTCTACGGCAATGCACATTTCACCATTTGTGCCGCAGATGGAGATGACTCCTCGGTCGGCCTGCGCGCAGCGACGCCAGTCGTGCGAGCCATGTATCCAGCAGCAAGTACAAAAGAGGCAATGGCTTCATTATCCGAGACAGCAAGCCAGGATGACCAGGACTCACAGCCCATGACTGCTGACTGTGGTCCTGGTGTACGCTTGATGATAACGAGACCTCTGGAAGCAGTGGTGAGCGATTCCGCATGGAATAAGCGCGCATGGACGTTCCAGGAACGAATTCTCTCTCGTCGCTGTCTGGTGTTTGCTGAAGGGCGAGCATACTGGCAGTGTCGCTCGACGAATATCTCGCAGGATATTCACACGGATGGAAACAACAAAGGTTGGTCACTAGACAGAATCAACTCTCCCCTTCGGACACTGGGGGAATTGAAGCAACGCCCCCTCTGGTTCTACATGTCGTACATCAGCATGTATACTGGTCGGCTATTGACTAAACAGCGCGACATTCTTGCTGCCTTCCAGGGCATCTCGTGGCTGTTGGAACGACACATGGACACCCCTTTTCTGTTTGGACTGCCTGCGTCGCACTTTGACCTTGCACTCCTCTGGGTGCCGTTGGAAAAGTTGAAGCAGAGAAAAGCCCGACGAGAATCCGACCATGACAAGAGAAGCTGCACGGTAGATGAGCTGGGAAACTGCACCTGCCATGCCGATCAGGAATCTTTCGGTGGACTTGAGTTCCCAACCTGGTCCTGGTCAGGGTGGATGGGGGCACGTAGTGAATATCAGTCTGGCATGCTGGATGATTGCCTGCAAAATGTTCATGAATGGCTGACGAAACACACCTGGATTCAGTGGCATATTCGCGATGAGAGAGGACATTTGCAACCTCTCTGGGAGATCCTGTTCCAGAAGACTGGCACCCGTTCTCTCCGCCATCTCAGAATTGAGGAAGAAGCCGAAGTGGATGCAAGATGGAAAGGATATTCGGTTCAATGTCGTCAAGGCCCGCCGAGTATCGATGTCGCAATGGATAACAGACGCTATACTGCCCGACAGAGCAACCGCATCGTGGTGGCGAATGACTATGATCCAGTTCATCGACGACGCAATCGATCCAAGGACAAGGAAGACAAGGAAGACTGGGCATACTATGAGGAAGTCGTTCATGTACGTCCCAGAGAACGCATTGCGACCCCGAGTCCCCCGCGTTCGTCGCGTCGCCGTCCAAGACGCCTCATCCACAGCTCGCCCCAGCCAGATTCATACTCGAGCCAATCTGTGCGCAGACGCTCTAGGGATCGAAAGAGTCCTTCACCAGTCTCGGAAAGAAGTCAGTCTACAGAATCCCAACTCGCAGAAGTTCGTGCAATGCTAAAAGTTCTCACAGCGGTTGTCTCACGTCGAAGAAGATCGCCATCCCCGGAGCCCAGCAAGGATAGCACAGAGGACGAGCAGGTGACGAGCGACAGCTCGAGTTCGGAAGCATATACACTGCATCGAGGACCCAATACACGGATCATCACGAGGGAGAGGCCGGTTGACGCAGCATCAGATGCGAAGGGCACGCACACAGACAAATACGGTCGGACTCTCACGGGAGACATTCCCCAAGAAGATGAAAACAAATTCCAAGCCATCCTTCCTGATAATCCCTTTGGGGTGATTTGGAAACGGCCATCTGGGCGCAAAAAGAACTGGTCGCAGAAGAAATTCATGCCGATTCTTCAGTTCTGGACGTGGCGGACGGAGCTGCATATCGTGATACGCGATTCCGATATGGACAGCACAAAGCAGTCAGATACTGGGCTGTGTCAGTGTGATATTGTGGACAAGAACGGCGACTGGTGCGGGTCTATCGTTCTGGATGAAAAGTGGATTCATCGACGAGAGGCTCATATATTTTCGTTCATTGCCATTTCCGAAGCAAAGCGATTCACTGATGATGAGTGTCCTGTGTGGACATATTATATCCCCAAAGAGAGAGATGAGTCGGAGTGGGATCTATACTATGTGCTGCTGCTGGAAAGAAATGTAGAACGAGGACTGTGGGAGAGAGCAGGATTGGGCAAGGTATTTCAGGCTGCCTTCAGAGAGAAAACATGGGCGGAGATTAAGCTGGGGTAGTTGTTTTGAAGAGTATGTTCATCTTGTATACAATCACTGCTTGATGCCATGAAGATAAGAAGCAACTTCCTTGCTGAATATACCATCCTCAACCAGCTGATCGGCAGCCTCCACAATCCACGTCTGGCAGTTTCTTTGAGTGATTCTCTTGCCAATCCTTCCCGGTGAAACCTATATTCAGTTAGCTGCTGTTCTATATCCCACAAAGGAAACCTACAGTCTCATCAATCGCATTCAGAGACTTCTCAGGCGCCTTGACCTTGTATGCACTCGCCTCGAAACCACAAACAGGAACATTATCAATCATCGCCTCTCTATAATTCAACATCGCCTCCTCATCAAAGTATCTCCCACTAACCCACTGCAGCGGGATTGTCGTCGTCGGCGAATCATCGCGGAGATCTCGACTTCGTTTGATTTCAAACCTGAAGCCAGTTCTGACGTCCCCGTCTGCGTGTATCTGAACGCCAATATCGGGATTGGCATGCGAACGTATCCAGTACGCCCAATGGTCTGCAAACGGTGAGCCGTTGAAGACCAACAGCTCGACCAGGAATGCCCCAGGAGGACCTGCTGAGGGGACTGCCGGTTTGGGGATCAAAGGAGTGGTGCGTATAATGAGTGGTGGGGGAGGAGGCGGAGGAGTAGAGGACATGATAATGGTATATTATTAGGATATTTTTCTAGTAATTGGCGATATTGACACTATATGCTCTTCAATAACTGGAAATGAGTGATGTTCTATACTGCTGCCTATCGTCTGTTGCCACGTCAACAGTCTGCATTAGCAAACACATTGAGGGCTGGACATGGGATATTATCTCCGTACTATAATAAATGACAGTGTTTCAACCATATGGATTAAATTGGACCGATATCCTTATTCGTTCTGATATGTGGAATGGCTGTATATACGTTCGTCCGTAGCCCTGCTGCATAGCGCAGGCCTACCTTTAAATGATGAATGGATTTAATACTAGTTCGCTCTTATTATTAGGCAGGTTTACAATATCAGGCGGCATTGCAACGTCATGTCTTGCATGTAGTCATCATCCCGCCATCCATGACATGAACATGATGCTTATACACGTGTATTCCATTGTTGATTTGATAAAAATCCATTCTCTTCTACTACCACACCACGCAGAGACCACAACAATGCGTCTCAACTTGATAAGGTTATTCTGAGAGCCTACCATCGAGGACTGGAATAAAAGGATCAAAAAGATCAAAAGCCAGAAAAGCCAGAAAAATCAGAAAAGACTGTATAAACCCAAGACTTTGTCCTCCCTCGAACTTTATCTGACCTAAGCCTAGCGGAAAATATGAGGTTTCGCAGATGATTCCCTCAGAAATTATTGGAATATCAAAAGCATCGAATGGCTGGAAACGCAGCTAGATCTGGCTGGGTCATTGGATATCCTCCAAGCGATTCGTTTTGATTTGTTTCTGAAACGGTATTATTCCCGGAGGGCAGTGCAGTGGTGTCAGGACCGAGTCACGGCGGACTCATGCTGGAGTACGATATACCATTCCACTATATCCTGTGAGAAACCATCATCCTATTATTCTATTAACATACTGCCTAAACATGAACAGCACGACTATCAGCCAACAGCAACTCGGCAATAGGCCCGGTAATAGCTTCATCATATCCCAACGCCATCAACTTTCCAATCGAACTGTTGATAGGGTGCTTCTTTAAACTCTCCACAATTTCCCACAGTCTATCTTTCAACTTGAACTCGATCTGGTAGTCCATGAGGAGCTTCTCGATACGTGCTTTGTGGTCCATAACACTCAGTTGGGGGTTGGCACCGAGCTCGATGACGATTTCGTTGTCCCCGTCGGATAGAGAGGGACATTCAACCACCAGACTTGGCGTCTTTGGATAGATTTCCACCTTTACTGAGGCCTCCTTGGTGCGATCGGCCCCGTTTATGGTGACTCGGAGGTCCTTGGGAATGGACGTGACTGCCAGGAAGCGGAATGACCACGATTTGCCCGCCACGGTAGCAGACACCTTTCCGTCGTTCTGGTCGAATTTAATCGTGTATTTCCGTTGATCAGATGTGGAAGACGTTTCATCATCTTTGGGATCTTCAATCACACTGGCTTCGCCATCCTGGCCAACGACAACGAGAACTTCGTATGCAGTTGGGTTGGTGCAGCCGTTCTTAGGAGCAGCCTCTGCATCTAATGGAATGATCGATCCCTCATGAGCCAGGACAGGATACTCATCCAGCCCTCTGTAGAGAGTCGTCTCGCGATCTCCATCGTACACGATGCCGTTGAGGATGTCGACATGGCGACGAGGAGGCAACCAAGCCTTGACAGCTCCAAGGTTGCTCTGCTTGTTCCGAGGCTGGACAATAGGCGCAACCATGAGTTCAGAGGTGAAGAAGTACTGGGTGGGATAGGCGTATGCCTCTTCATTGTCCGGGTATGACCAGTAGATGGGCTGCACAAGCGGTTCATCCTCGGTGGAGCAGCTGATGTTCTGTGTATAAAGGAATGGAACGAGGCGATGTCTGAGTCTCATGAATTCAGACATGATGGCCTCGGATTCTCCGCGATACAGCCACGGCTCTTTCGACATCCAGCGAGAATTACACGAATGCAATCTCATGATAGGCGAGAAAACACCAAACTGGAACCAACGCGTCACGAGTTCATCATCGCGACCACCAAACAGATGGCCTCCGATATCGTGACTCCACCATCCGTAGCCGATGTTGGATGCGGTCGCGGTGAATTCAGGCTGGAATTCAAGTGATTCCCACGTCACAAAAGTATCGCCGGAGAAACCAACGGGGTAGCGATGACTGCCTGGGCCAGCGTATCTCGAGAAGATGAGCGGTGTTTTCCCATCTCGTGCGCCGTCGAGGTATTGGAAGTGGTTCAGCATCCACAGAGGATCAATGCCAGGCACCTTCGAATACGGTCCCTGCTGCCAGTCCACCCACCAGAAGTCGCAGGCGATCTTTTCCAGGTTGCGATGAAGGATATTCAGATACGCATCCATGAACTTGGGATCGGTCGGGTTGAACAGAATGGGTGTTTTATCCTTGGTCTCGTGGCCGAGGAACTGCGCCATCTCCTCGTACGACTCTTCGTGCGAGTGAATTCCCAGATGAGGATGATCGTTCAGTGTAATCTTGAGATTGCGCCTGTGAAGCTCATCGCCAAACGCTTTGGGGTCTGGGAAGAGCTTCTTATCCCACGTATACCCCGTCCAGCCGGCATGAGGCACTTTCTCATCGGCCACCAGATGCCAGTCCATGTCAATCACCGCGACCGACATGGGGATATCGTGTGCTCGGAAGTTGTCCATCAGCTGGAGATATTCCTCCTGTTGATATGCGTAATACCGACTCCACCAGTTGCCCAGCGCATAACGAGGAAGGGAAGGCTGCTTGCCAGACACTGCATAGAACGCCTTGATGGCTGCTTTGTAGTCGCGCCCATAGCAGAAGAGATAGCCGTCGATGCGATCGCCTGCCTCTCGCCCCGCCACGAATCCCTTGCCGTCAAACAGCATCGACTGCGAATCGTCAATCGCTGCGAATCCTGCTTTGGACATGATGCCCTCGCCCATATCGCAGCGACCGTTGACATCGTCCAGCGTTCTGGCTGTCCCGCCCAGATTCAAGTTGGATGGGAGGCCAAACCGCCATGGAGCGCCCCAGTCGGTGGTTTTGGCGTTGGTTTCTACGACGAAGCCACCCGGGCTGAATCGGTTCTTGTCATAGCTGAGATGGAAATACTTCGTGATGATGTCTAGACTGTCGCCGTTGATGACTTTGAATTCGGGAAGGGGCAGGTCGCGGTTGATGGCGAAGGTGGATGCGCGGTCTTCGAATGTGCCATCGGCAGCCCATTCATAGCGAATCAGTCGGTCGGTCAGGATGGTGAAGCGATAGTTTTGGCCAGAGACGATGGCGTTGGGATTCGCCTGTGGTTTACTGGGGAGGGTGTATTTATCCATTGTGGTTGTGGTTTGTACAGAATAAACGATGATCTAGAATGGAGGGGTTCTTATGGTGTACGATGAAGAGTGGAGCAGAGCTGAATCTGCGAATGACGATGCTATCTCCAGCCATGCAGCTGTATGGCCAGGTGTCTTGATGAGGTGGAACAGTGGCTCTCAATGAGGCATTTTGTTCGTTGATCTCGATTGCCCCGCTATCTTCACTATCTTCATGTGAAAGCCATCTATAAATAAACTAGTACGCCTTTTGTCTCTCCATGAACGTCGAAATCAGCTTCACTCTGTCCGGCGTCGCAATGTCCATCATTCCAAATCCATCTCCAAGATGCATCACGGTCGCTTCACCGGCCTTGCTCGCCTCCCACTTTGCCAGCGATCCACTTTCAAGCGATCCACCTTCATTCGGATTGCCCGTCTTGATGAAATTCGCCCAGTACGATGACATGATATCAGACAGATGAAAGTCATACTCCGTCCATGGCAAATCTGTCTGATACAGATTCTTCAACGCATATCGAATCTCGGCCATGTGGTATGCGCCCTGATCCTGGCCCGGAGGAGCATGGTCCCAGTAGTAAGTGTAGAATGGACTGCTGGCCGATTTGACCCATTCATTCGCAAACAGATAACTCGACACAACTGAAGTATCACGAGATGCAGCATTCCACGAGCGATCAGCCTCGCTGTTATTGGCGGCAGGATACAGACGCAGGAACTCGCTGGTCAGATTGCCGTACCATTCGCGGCTGTACTTTTTGTATTCGGCCACGGTGTAGTTGGTCGATGTGGACGCGCCACTTTCGTCTTTGTTGTTGCCGGTGATCATGGGCACGTCGTTGGGAGGGCCGTCGATGAGGGTTTCAATGTATTTCTTTGGCACGACATAGCCGTCCAGGGTGGTTTTGAAGAGAGGAGGGTCCATCGTGTATAGAGCTGTGAGGGCGTCAATGTCTTCTCTGTCGTCGCTGCCGTCTAACAGGTCATCCGTGCTGAGAGTGCGCAGCTCGGCGATCGTCGATACATTGTGGCTCTTGGTGTAGTTGAGGCCGACCGCGATGGCATCGTCCATGGTCTTGTACGAATCAGCCAGACCCTCCAAGAGACGATCGCGAGGGTATCGAATGCCACTCTCCGCAATCATGCCACGGAACAGACCCTTGGCCAAGGGGGAATTGACAGCGTGATAGACCTGCGCAGAGCCAAACGACTGCCCAGCGATGGTCACCTTGTCGGGATCACCGCCGAAATGGGCAATGTTCTTCTGCACCCACTGCAATGCCGTGATGAAGTCGAGGATACCATAGTTGCCAGACGAATTGTGACCGGATTCTTTGTTCAGTGTTGGATGGGCCAGGAAGCCAAAGGCAGCATCGCGGTAGTTGTAACTCACCACCACGACGTCCTTGGTGGCCAGTCCTCCGCCGTTGTAGATGGCTTCAGCGCTGGTTTCTCCACTGCCGTAGTTCCACACCATGACGGGAAGACGATCGGAGCTCGAATTGGCAGGCGTCCAGATGTTAACGGACAGACAGTCTTCGCTGATGTTGAAGCCGGATTCTCGCTGGTGGGCAATGGGACAGGCAGGGCCGAACTCGTATGCCTTCAGGGTTCCATTCCATGGCTGTCGGGGTTGGGCTGGTTTCCATCGGTTCTGGTAGGATGTATCAGCGGCATAAGGGACGCCGAGGAACGCAGCGACATGGCTGTCGGAGAGGTTGAGGTATTTCTGGCTGATTGATGAGTTGAAGTACTTGAAGCCTTGGACATGGCCGTATTCAGTCTTGACAGGAGTGTCGTAGAGATATGCTGAGCCTAGGGTAGCTAGGCATGGCAGCAGAGATGGGGATAGCTTCATTTTGGCTGCATTGATGCCGTTTGCATTTCAGAGGCAGTCTGACTGCTCTATATAATGATCATTCAATCTTAATTTCCGACTTCCACTGCATGATTCGTATCAGGCCATGAAGACAGCCATCGGAGATATCAGCTATCTGCATGCGAATAACCTCAATGGACGCAACGGAACTTAACATCCTCCGATGTTCGATTTCCGAGCGATGAAACGACTCAAAATGCGGAGAAATTCACAGTCTGCTCGGAAATAATGTCGATCCCTTCCAATCTCAGCTTTTATGTAGTCTTCTGATACAAGTTGTGCATTGTTCTGGTGATGTCCGAGTCGGCTTTGGTTACCGGATTGGGTGGAAGCCTGTACCTCACGGTTTTATGTGAAGAACAAGATTAATCTCGGAGATCTGCATCATTAGGAATAATTTGTTCTGCAGAAAAAGGGGATAGTAAAAATAACAAAGATGAAACTAGACGAGTTTCCGTGACGCGTTCCGATTAGAGGTCTTTTATCCGAGCTGTTGGCAGTGCAGGCTAGGTCATTGTATACAATGATATCTGTTCATTCAAGTCCATCCAGACAATATCAGATAGACATCAATTGAATAACTTCACAAAATGCTGCTTCGGCCGGTCAATTGTGAGACACAAAACGCCGATCTTCCGCCGAAGCGCGAGACATGATATCATCGCACAAACACAAAATCGGTGAAGATGGTTCGATAAGCCGTGGATTTCCCTCGTGGAGAACCCGGGTTGCTTCATTCCTTGTTTCCATCCTTATTATAAATACCCATGCCTATCAAGATGGCTTGTAAACACCGAATAAATTTCAACCACGTCATTCTTTTTGTCGCCGAGTATCTCAACCCGCACAGTCTGTTGGCCCTGTTCCATGCCACTCCCTCGCTGGCAAACCGGTTAATACTGCGCCATGCTCTCCATCAGAATAGAGCAGGACTGTCTATTTTCCATCTCATCGCGCAAGAAGGCGAAGAGAATATTTTAAACTCACTCCTCACCCATAATGTTATCGGATGGGATGTAAGGGATCATAACGGTCGGACACCGCTATCCCACGCAGCACAAAACGGCCATAGCACAGTGGCACATATATTATTGCGCAACGCGGGCGTTGAAGCAGATGCTAGAGATGATTTTGGTCGAACGGCACTATCTTATGCAGCTGAGAATGGCCACGAAGAAATTACTGCTTTGTTAATGGATCGAAACGATGTTCTGGTCGACTCGAAAGACGTGCTGAGTCGAACTCCGCTGTTATTTGCTTCTTCGAGTGGACGTTATAACATTGTTAGACTACTTGTTGCACGAAAAGACGTCAAGGCAGATTCGAAAGACCATCGAGGGTTGACATCGCTATCTCATGCCGCGTGGAATGGACACGAAGAGGTGGTCAGCATGTTGCTAGAGAGAAAGGGTGTCGATATCAATTCGAGAGATGAAGCCGGCTATACCCCTTTATCCTGGGCTGCAGAACGAGGCCACGCGACCGTCGTCAGAATGCTACTGGAGCAGCCAGATATCGATGCAGATTCAAGAGGACGAATAGGCCAATCACCACTATCCCATGCAGCCGGAAATGGACATGCAGAGGTCGTTCGTCTCCTGTTGCAGAGAGGCGATGTCAATCCTAATTCAAAGGACTTTCGCGGAGAGACGCCCTTAGCATGGGCTGCAGCCGCAGGGCGGACAGACGTCGTCAGGATCCTACTCGAAGAAGCAGGAGTCGATGCTGATCCTCGCGATGATCTTGGACGCACTCCGCTATCCCTTGCTGCGTGGAGAGGATTTGAAGCAGTGGTGAAGATGCTGGTGCAGCGAGATGATGTCAGGGTTGACTCGATTGATCTTACTGGACGGACACTGTTATCAAGGGCGAAAGCAGGTGGCAATGAAACCATTGTCAAGCTGCTGTCCTCTTGTATATAGATTATGGTTAAAACGAAGAATTCACATCTGCCAGGACATGATGATCGTGAGACGTGGTTGGCTCTGGAGAAGCTCCACATTCGGGGGCTCGATGCGATGCCCCGACAACGCACCAATGGCGTCCAAGTGGGGATTGTCAAAGTGCGGAGGTGGAGATGGAGGATTTAGAGCAGGATTGGACCACAGGCTATATATCTCAGATCAGGGGGAATTGAAACATAAAGCCCTCGTAAGAAGGTGATGCCCAGAAATATCATTTCATTCCATGTTCAATCTTCAGCCCTTTCGACAAGACATCATGGACCCAGCCGACGTTGAGGGTCAGATGAAGGACGTCTCGTCTCATGAGATTGAGAATGTCACCGAAGCAGTCTCGTTTTCTCCAGAGGAGGAGAAGGCATTGGTGAAGAAGATTGACCTCACTCTGCTACCCACTGTCTGGATCATGTACCTCCTGTCCTACCTTGACAGAACCAAGTAAGTGGGAGCATCTGAGGTAAAGGCTGTATAGTCTCTAACGGTTATGTACAGCATCGGCAATGCAAAAATATCTGGCATGGAGGTCGAACTCAACTTGACGTCCAACCAATACTCAATAGCCCTGGTTGTCTTCTTTGTCGGATACGTGGTCTTCGAGGTACCGAGCAAGTATGAAACCCCCATCATTAGCACAGGCCTCAAATCATCATTACTCACTGTCTTCTCCCTACAGTCTTGCTCTGGGCCGATCCCGACCTTCGATCTTCCTCCCATCGATCATGATTCTGTGGGGGGCATTGACGTGTGTGATGGCTGCCGTCAAAAGCTTCACCCACCTGGTCGTCCTTCGAGTCATTATTGGATGTGTTGAGGCAGGCTTCGCTCCTGGTGTGATACTTCTCCTGTCATCATGGTACAAACAAACCGAACAGTCGAAGAGATTCGGAGTCTTTATCTCGGCGGCTGTTCTATCGGGTGCCTTTGGTGGCCTGATTGCTGCCGGCATCGTTGAAGGTCTGGAAGGTGTTCATGGTATTCAGGGCTGGCGGTGGCTGTTCATTATCGAAGGTGCTGCAACCGTCGGTTTCGCTGTGATTTCGCTATTTATCCTTCCTGACTTTCCGGGAACATCGCGCCGTCTGTCTGAGCGCGAGAAGCAGATCGCCGTGACCCGCCTGGCCATTGACAATGTCACCGCTGCTACCGCGGATAGCGAGCATCTGAGCAATGTTGGTGCTTGTAAGGTGGCATGCCGGGACTGGCGCGCCTGGGCATTTGTAATTGGTTACATGGTTCGTGTCCATTTCTCGCTTCAATTCTTCAAACTGACCAACTGTCTGTGATAGGTCATTGTTGGCTCGAGTACCCTGACCTACTTCTACCCAACCCTCGTAGAAGGGCTTTTTGGAAATGCATCCACTAAAAAGATCAACTTGTTAACTGTCCCAATTTATGGCGTGGCGTTTGTCGCGACTGGTATCACATCCTACTGCAGTGACAAAGCACCCAATAACCGTGGATTGATCATTGCCGGCTGGCTGACCGTTTCCCTGATATGCTCGATCATTGTCTGTACTGTATACAACTTTACAGCTCGATATGTTCTCCTGATCCTCATGGCGGCTGGCCTGTGGGCCACCAATGGAGGAACACTAGCCTACGCCTCCTCTGCTTTTGGCGGGATGCATCCACAGGCCCGAGGTGTTGCTTTGGCCATGGTGAATGCACTGGGTAACCTGGCCCAGATTTACGGATCGGTATGTGTCTATGCTATGTATCTTTATTCCCCGGTCCCTGTGTTAACACCAGAATGTCAACAGTACCTGTTTCCGGAAGACGATAGCCCCAAGTATATTATGGGATTTTCAGTCATCTCTGCGATGTTAGCAGTAGGCGTGGTTGTGTTTTTGTTCTTGCATGTTTGGTTCCGGAGGCGTCTGCGGTCAGGCACCATCTAGCGATGAGAGCCGATGTTGAATGTTAGAGGAATACAGTTAAGCATGAATTACTACAACCCAGCCTTCTAGTGCTTTCAGTAAACTCGGTGGTGACTTTTCTCTGTATATACTATCTAGTGGAGCAGCTAGCTTTCTCTACAAGGGATCTATGGCAATAACTAGATCTGACTCTGAATATTCTATATATACGGCTTATTCTTCACGGCAATGAATGCCTCACGTACTTGGTCCACTGAAAGTATCCTTTGCGTACTCCAGCTCAAGCTCCTTTCGGAGCGAGATCAGCGGCCAGTGGAGCCTCTGTTGACACAAATCCAGCAGGTCCAAAAGAACAAGTCTTTCCCGTAGTGTCTGTACGCAAATCCCCGCTAGTAAAATTAGCGCAAAGCCGTTGGTTTTGTGAGGGGACTATGCTTACCGCGAAACAAGCAGTGCAAGGAGATCATGTTCGCTGCATCATCGTCTTCATCGACGGACCTTGCAATTCCACAAATCGTACCCAGGGCACCGGCCAGCATCTGCTGTGCCGCCCGATAGTTCTCAATCCCACCAGCGGAGGGACGATGTACGATGACGAGAATCATGGCGAGGCTGTGCATCTGAAGAGCCGCAGCATACGATGGTGGATTCACCCAAATTGGTGGAAATACCGCATCATCAGATGAACAACAAGTGAGAGGTCGATATTCCGGCGGCAGGTTGTCATGCCATTGCTGGAGTAGGAAGAGAAGCTCGCCACCCTTGTCCAGACGGCTCGTTAAGTCTGACTGTTCTTCTTCTTTCGATGCATAGTTGACACACTGCGAAAGCAGGTATATGGCGCGCCTTGCGAGCTCCGGTGGCTTCAGCGTGGACACCGGCTTTGTGGGATTCCAGACATTCAACACTCGACGCCGTTCCTGCATGGCGACCCAGATATCCTGTTGCAGCCAGGCCCACCAAATCGCCGAACGCAGCCCTCCAGACTCTCCGTCATTGGCTTGGGATTGTTGCATCCAGTAGACTGCTTTGAGATGTCGTTCCCAATTTCGATTCGACCCGTCGATCATTTCGTACGTGCTGATGAGGATGGCCGTTGCGACCAAATCCAAGCTGTGCGGATAGGATGCTGTGTTCAGATAATCTAGGGCATCCAAGTAGTATTGAACTGCAAGATTGCGGTCAATTATATATTCTCGGCCATCCAGTTCAGTCGTTGCCGGTCCCAACGAGAGATGCCGTGCCGAAAGACCTAGCAACGCTTTCATCAACCCCAGATTTCGAAGCGCCATGTGCGGAACTGTTGTGGCAAAATGAATCTCTGGATCATGGAAATCCAGTAGTTTGCTGGAGACGCGCACAAAATGCCTGAACAGGTGGTGTTCCACGTCCGAAAGAGGCGGCGATTCAATTTCCGAGTCACGTTGGAGGACATTGCCATTCCGCACCTCCTCTCCAGTGGTGGCATCCGTGGCTGAAGGTTGGAACCATCTCAACGGCGCAGCTCGTGATGTCACAGGGCTTTCTGTGCTTGCCTTTATCTGAGACTTTGGTCCAAGCTGATCTGATGGAAGAGAGTCAGGCGTCCCTGGCCCAGCAACGTCACGCAAGGAACGGCGAAGCGCGTAGACACACGCGCGCTGGCCTTTTGCACAGGGGCCACATTGAGGACGAGCCTGGTCGAGTCAGATATATACATTGTCTACAAAATCATAAACGAAAGGATACACACCTCGTCGCACTTGACATGGCGGCGTCTGCAGATGAGGCTAAAATAGCGTGAGAAAGAAACACTCAATATCTCGTCCAAACTCACCAACCAGTGGTCGCGCGAAGGCCGCGTCCTCGAGACTTGCGCTTTTGCCAATCCATTATAAGACAGATCAAGTTATGGAGTGAAAGATGTCGTGAAAGATGTCCAGAAAAGAAGGTTCTACATGGACCTGACGGCCTGGCCAAGAGTCGTCCACGGCGTGGTCTCGATGCGAGGACACAAGCTCGCTTCGAAGGCCCAGTCTGTTGCATTAGTGGATAAAGCCATGGCACAATTTATAACAGCGGCCTGCCCAATAATTTATCCATGCTTCAAACCTCTCACACTTGACCGAAATCAATAAACAATCTACCATGCCTCCCGCTATGCTCGACGTGGTCGCCAACAGCGATGGCAACGGCAGCGACACCGCAACGCCCCGAGTGGCCTCGGATACCTTCCTTGACACCACACCAGGCCCCGATCACGACTGGCGAATCACCCTGAAAGACAAGGTCATCGCCATCACCGGTGCCAACAGGGGCATCGGGCTGGCCCTCGCAGAGGTCTGCCTAGCAAACGAGGCGGCAGCCGTGGTCAGTTTGGACATATTCACACCCGGCGACGAGTTTGCCGCTCTTCGAAAGGCCTATCCCAAGCGCCTAGACTACATCCACTGCGACGTGACGTCCGAGGAGAGCGTCACCTCGGCCATCGACGGGGTCATTTCCGCCCGAGGCGCCATCCACGGCTTCATCGCCAACGCCGGCATGACCAAGCACCAGCCGGCGCTGGATTTCAGTCGCGCCCAGCTGGACAACCTGTTTAATCTCAACGTGTTTGGCGCCTACTTTTGTGCTACGACTGTTGCTCGCCGGTTCATCGAGCTGGGCATCAAGGGATCTATCGTCTTCACTGCGTCCATGACATCCTATCGCCCCAACCGCGCAGCGCCCTCGGCTCCCTATGGCGCGACCAAGGCTGCCGTCAGGAACATGACCCACACGCTGGCCATGGAGTGGGCAAAGCATGGCATTCGCGTCAACTCGGTCTCGCCCGGTTTTATCAAGACGGCCATGACCTACTTTGTGGATCAGGCCCCGGACTGGTCCCTCAAAATGCAATACTATGGTGGCATGCCGAGATTGGCCGATCCCAAGGAACTCGGGGGGGCCTATGTGTATCTGCTCTCTGACGGAGCTTCGTATACGACAGGTATTGATATTCCGGTGGCAGGTATTGTAGGCGCGTGGTAGGCTGATGTGCGTATGATGATATTTGTATTTATTCTCAGCCTATAGAACACTGGTTCTAGTATACATACCAACGAATGATGAATATATCCATCTCTTGCTCACTCCACTGATAGTTCAGTTCCCCCACACCTTCTGGAGTTGAGCAACAAGCCTCCGAGCGGGATATTTGCTAATCCTCAGCATATTCTCCAACGTACGGAGCAGCTCGCCCTGCATCTCGGACGACCGAACGAACTGGCCAACGGCGAACAAAGCCTGAACGTTGACAAAGGCGATGGCGGATTCATGATCCTGGCAGGCGTTGGCGATCCCGCAGACCGTCTTGACACTTTCATCCAGCTGTTTGTCCCGAAGGCAGTAAGCGTCAAGTCCTCCCATCGTAGGCTGGTTCAGCAGCACCGTGGCTCGTGCAAAATGGTACATCTGCATGGCGCCCGCGTGGTTGGGCGGGTGAATCCGTATCGGCGGGAACGGTGTCTGAGAAGTAGAATGCATCGCGACCATGACGGGCTGGTACGAAGCGGGAAGCACACGATGCCACTCGTCGAGGGCACGAAGAAGTCTATCGCCTTGCTCGATTCTCGGCCGTGGGTCCTCATGTGGCGATCGCCCGTGCGAGGCGGCATATGCGACGCACTTGCCGCAGATGTAGACAATCCGAGTGGCGAGCTCGTCCGAGTCCAGTTCTTCGAGTGGTTTTCGAGCCCGCCAGAAGGTGAGCGTTGGTCGTCCGGCTTGGAAAGCCGCCCAGATGTCCTGTCGGAGCCAGGCCCACCACACGGCGCGTCTGAGCCCGTCCACGGACTCGCCGTCATTGTCTTGAGACCGTTGGATCCAAAAAGAACCTCGCAAGTGCTGCTCCCAGTCCCCGCCGGTGCAGGCACTGTCAGCGTCGAACATCTCGTAGGTGCTGATCATGGTGGCAGTCGCGAGGATCTCCCGCGAGTCCGCATACGACGGGTACAAAAGTGTCTGCGAGAGATAATGAAGCGTTTCATAGTAATACTGCGTAGCCATGTGTGCCGGAGCAGGGCTTTCTACCTCTGGCCCATCCGTGAGACCGAGGGACATGTGCTTTGCGCCCACTGCGAGGATGGACTTCAAGAGCCCTGTGTTTCGGAGTGCCAGATGGGGCACGACATTGCTGAAATGCCGTGCTGTATCAAACAAATCTAGGATTGGGCCGACCACTTCGATGTAGTATTGAAAGAAGATGAAGTCGACGGCAGATAATTCGATCCGATTCGGGGTATTCCACGGTTCCGATATCTGGTATTGATCTACCAAAGGGGCTTCGATTCCGTTGTCTCGATGTTCCAGCTGGGCCAGTCTCTCGAGATGAGCCTCGGGACAGTCGGGCGCTGGTGACTCTCGACGAGAGAGGGCTATCTCGGGCAATTTCCATCCAGGGTCGCCCGATGAAGAAGCGCCGTTGAGCCGGTGAAGGTTGCTGATGGCATCCCGTGCCAGCAGGTCGTACCATTCCAAGGGGGAGATACTGAGCAGGGAGATCGGACTGTGACTCTGACTCTGACTCTCATGACTCTCAATCGAGCCTTGATGGACTGGCACCGATGATTCTGCGGGGACGTAGCTAGCACCGACACTCGGAGGCTGGGAACTCGGCAGTCCCTCAGGCTGAGTAACTGGAGCATATCGACAGATTCGATCTGCCTTGGAGCACCGCCCGCATTGAGGCTTCACATCATCACACTTGACGCGTCTTTCTCTGCAGGTGAGGCTGCGTGCGTGTAAGCGAGCTTGACATTTCGCTTCTGGGGGAGGGAATGATTCACCATCCTGTTCTGGTCCTCAAGCCGCGGGCGCGAGATGGTCTGATACGACGACGCCTGGTCCCCGTAGCGATGGGCTCTCTTGATTTCCCTCGTGCGGTGCTCATCACCTCCATTGAGTCTACGTACGCACCGTTGGGGCTTCGTTGCGAGGGCGCTCGTCTCTTAAATATGCCGCCATTGATTTACCCCGCTTTCGGCCCACTTTCAAGCGGGGGTTGGGGACTCGTAGGCGAAGTGTGCGGAACCAATCAGAGAGAGGGAACAGTACTTACCCCGGATTTTCAAACGAAGTGCCAACAATCCTCAAACATCATAAGGTGTGTCGGATAAACGTCATGTATAGTTTCAGGCCTATCAAGTTGCCTGCTGGGCTCGCATCGAAGGCCAGGAATCGCTTCGAACCGATGGATATCTCGATCACTATACTGCAGAATATCTCTCTCTAGGCTTGACCTTGTGATGTGGACATTACCTGACTTTGTCTGGATCTTCATCAGCTACTACGCTCAACCTGTCGAGCACGCGATGATGGAACTCTCACTGGAATATAAGAATTGACAGTCTGCTCGACTGGATCCATCGGCCAAAGACAGCTATCTGTCACCACTATCGTCAAACAACTATTTCTCTTTTCACATTCAGCATGGCACCTGCGTTGGAACTTCTCGAGAAGCCTGCCGTGGCTCTGCCGGTCAAATCAATATCCGCTATTGGCAAGGCTTCTGCTGCTGATTTCACATTAGAGAGCCCTGAGAAGCATCAACGGGTGATGGATGTCTTTCGAGCCTTCATCGCTGATATCTGCCAGCAATATGGCGAAGGGCACGCTGGGTGAGACACTCTCTGCTTCCTTATCATGGCAGGGCGCTAATTAGACCGCACAGATCTCCCATGGGTATGGCTGCCATTGGTATCGCCCTGTACAAATATGTCATGAAGTACTCTCCGCACAATTGCGACTACTTCAACCGGGATCGCCTTGTTCTTTCGAATGGTAAGTTCCACCCGGAAAGCCATATATTTATATCTATGTACTAACCAATCATAAAGGCCATGCCTGCCTGTGGCAGTACCTCTTTATGCACCTCGTTGGCGTCAGGAGCATGACCCTCGACCAGCTCAAGTCCTACCACTCGACGAGGACCGACTCAGTGTGCCCCGGCCACCCGGAAATCGAACACGAGGGCATCGAGGTTACGACGGGACCACTTGGCCAGGGCCTTGCCAATGCCGTTGGCCTCGCCATGGCTACCAAAAACCTAGCCGCGACATATAACAAGCCCGGCAATGAGGTGGTCAACAACATGACATGGTGCATGGTTGGGGATGCCTGCCTGCAGGAAGGCGTTGGTCTCGAGGCGCTCTCCCTCGCTGGTCACTGGAAGCTCAACAATCTCTGTGTGATATTCGACAACAACTCGGTGACGTGTGACGGTAGTGCGGACATGGCCAACACCGAAGATATCAACACCAAGATGCGTGCGACTGGTTTCAACGTGGTGGACGTGTACAACGGAGACTCGGACGTTGCCGGTAGGTCTGGTTTTCAAGTTTGATGATATCTCTGCTCACACACATCAGCCGTCGCCCACGCCCTTGTTGCTGCTCGATCGAGCAACAAGCCCACCTTCCTCAACATTCGCACCACGATTGGCTTCGGAGCCTCCAAGGCTGGCACCGCCGACGTACACGGAGCGGCCCTGGGCGTCGACGAAGTGGCCCGACTCAAGAGCTCCGTTGGTCTCAACCCTGAAGACCACTTCCACATCCCCCAGGACGTATACGACTTTTTCCGTGACATTCCCAGCCGTGGTGAGGTCCACGAGGCAGCCTGGCAGGCGGCTCTGGTCAAGTATCAAGAGACATACCCCGTCCTGGCGGCTGAATTTGCCCTCCGGGTCGCAGGAAAGATGCCGCAAGACTGGAGGCAATGCATTCCTCGCAAGGAAGAGCAGCCCACAGCATCAACGGCCTCACGCAAGTCGGCTGGTGTCGTGACCAACGCCCTCGCACAGAATATCAACACCTTCCTCGTCGGCACTGCCGATCTGACTCCCTCGTGTAATGTTGTCTACAAGAACAAGGTCGACTTCCAATCAGTGAGTGGCAGTCTCTCCTCTGGCTTCCCCAAAGGCTAATGCAGAAACCAGCCTGAACTCCAAACAGCGTGCGGCCTGAACGGAAACTACAGTGGTCGATATATCCACTACGGAATCCGAGAGCACGCCATGTGCGCCATCTCGAACGGGCTCGCAGCCTTCAACAAAGGCACTTTCATCCCCATGACCAGCACCTACTTTGTCTTCCACCTCTACGCCGCGGCTGCGGTGCGCATGGCCGCCCTGCAAGGCCTGCAACAGATTCACATTGCCACTCACGACAGCATCGGCGTTGGCGAGAACGGACCAACCCACCAGCCCATTGCCGTCGCGGCCCTCTGGCGCGCCATGCCTAATCTGCTCTACATCCGGCCCTGTGACGCCGAGGAAGTGGCCGGTGCCTACATGGCCGCCATCCAGGCCACAGAGACACCCACCGTCATCTCCCTCTCCCGGCAGAGTCTGCCCCAGTACCCGCAATACTCGTCCCGCGAGGGCGCAATGAAAGGCGCGTACGTTTTTGTCGAGGCAGCCGAGGGCGGCGATTTTGACGTGACCCTGATCGGAGTCGGGTCCGAGATGGGCTTCGCGATGCAGACGCGGGAATTGCTCCTCCAAGATGGTATCCGCGCCCGAGTGGTTTCCTTCCCCTGCACGAGGCTTTTCGAGCAGCAGTCGCGCGAGTACAAACAATCGGTTCTCCAGCCGCGCGCGGGGAAGCCCACGGTTGTGATCGAGGCGTACCCGGCCAACGGGTGGGAGCGGTATGCCGATGCCTCGGTGTCGATGAACAGCTTTGGAAAGAGTCTTCCTTCCAAGGAGACGTACGAGCACTTTGGATTTGCGCCGGAGATGATCGCGCCCAAGGTCAAGGATCTGGTCGAGGAAGTCCGGCGGGACGGTATCGGCATCCTGAGGGGTGACTTTCGGGATTTCAACGGTGGCCTGCGCATTGGTTTGGAGCATTAGAGATTACGAGATGTAACTGATGAATGTATACATGATTCGCCTAGAATGATATCAATTTTTTTACCATATCCAGTGTGTGTACATTTCTTTTGATTATTGCTTTCAATTACTCAACTCAGTGTAGCGGGCTAAGACTATTTCAAAGGTGGGTGTATACTTTTGTTCATTCTTGGTCTTGTACATAGCTGGAAATGCCGGGCCCGTTCAATTGTTGTCTGATGTCTGTAGGAGGTGAATGGCTAGATGATCTTGCGACGAACTCCACTATCCCTTGCTGCGTGGAGGAGATTTGAAGAAGTGAAGATGTCTCCCTTGAGTGAAATCCCCTCCATCAGCCGCAATCCTCCCGACGTTTACTCTTTCGCTCTATTCCTCGTCATCTCTATCGTCCTCGCCGTAGTAGATAATTTCCCCGCCATCATTGTCCTTCGATTTTTGCAAGGATTCTTCGGCATCCTTGTCTGGCCAGTGGCGGTGCCACCATCGAAGACATGCTCTCCTGGTCTACCGCCCCCTATATCTTCATCTTCTGGGTAGGTGCTCTATATTGCGGCCCTGCAATGGGTCCATTACTGGCTGCCTATGCAGTTCCCACCAACTGGCGATGGCCTCTGTGGGAGATTGTCATCATCGCAGCACCATCCCTCATCGTCATGGTCTGTCTGCTGGCAGAAACATCGCATGAGACCATTCTCCTCCATCGTGCTCAACGCCTTCGCCGAATCAACCCGCATATCCTCGCTCCGAGTGAGACACGTCGACATGGCTTCAAGAATATCCTGGTGGATGCTCTCATCAAACCGGTAGAAATCCTCATCAAAGACCCGGCTATAGCGTATATATCCGCGTATACCAGCCTCGTATACGCAACCTACTATTCGTTCTTTCAGGCCTTGCCTATCGCATTCGGCCGTACATATAGGATGTTCGCAGGCTCCCAGAGGCTGATGTTCCTCACCATCGTCGTGGGTTGTCTGCTTGGGTCTACAATATACGCTGCATATCTGAAATTCATTTTCTATCCTCGCTGCCAACATCGCCCTCCCGTCCAGGAAGACCGTTTATTCGCAGCCATCCCCGCCACTTGCTTCCTTTCTGTTGGCCTTTTCATCTTCGCTTGGACGGCTCGCTCTGATATCACTGGATCGTACCTGCAATCGGCGTTACCATCTACGCTGGATCTGCCTTCATCGTGTCCCAGGCGATTCTAGTCTACGTCCCTCTAACGTATCCCCGCTATGTGGCCTCTCTCTTTGCGGCCAATGATTTTGTCCGGTCCATTGTAGCGGCAGGATTTGTCATGTTTACGCGGTATACGTATGATGATTTGGGGATAGTCAAGGGAATGACGCTGCTGGCAGGTCTGTCGGTTGGAGGGATTCTAGGTATGATCTTTATCTACTCGTATGGAGGTAGACTGAGGGCTCGTGGCAAGTTTGCTGCGAAGGATTAAACAGACAAGTATGACTATGATCTCGATATACGCATTGTAATACATTGGTTGAGTCGAAAGCCAGGGAACCTGCTCTGTTCTTTATAGATAAGTCTTTACATGTAGCACCGATCAAGCAGGTCCGTAGTATTTCTCTGCATCTCCTAATTCCAGCTAGCGTGGGGGTGCAATGCTTGTCATGTTGGATGACGATCATCTTATCTGTATGATATCGTTGCATTTGAGGTATGCGGGGTAACATACATATCCATGCTGAGGTGGATTGTTGGTATTCGGATATGTCTGACCCCACACGGAAATATCATATACTACATTTCTTTTATATACCAAGGGTGCCACCCCACGCTTTACGCATTTCCTTCCATTGTCGAAATGCCGGCACCATGACACGAAAATACCTGGGCGGCAGTGGACGATGGTTAACCGTGTGGATTTCCACAGCTGCCTCAACCGTGCTGGTCTTCTATGGCTACGACCAGGGGTCTTTGGAAGTGCCATCGTCAGTGATGACTTTCTCCGGACCATGTCGAATCCATCAACCGCAATGCAGGGGAACCTTACATATGCAGCCAGTTCAATACTCTGACTGATAGAGACAGCTACATCTTTGTTTTAATATATTGTTTTTTTCTTGATAGATCTCTGCTCCCTAAACACAATTAGGGAGATCCCTACCAGTTGGCAAGGATATTGTCCGTCAAACCGTGGTTTAGATGCACGACAGTCATTTTGACACACCAATCGTGACCTGACCAGCATGACACCCTACAAAAGATTAACATTTCCATGTAAGTTAAACACATGAGTAACATTAATGAAGAAGATTTTTCATTAAATAAACAGAGTATAGAATCCCATATTTTCAGCTCCCAACCCCTTTCTTATTTCAAACTTTTACGCCCTATCTTCCTCTGCTGATTGAAAGTTGATATTTTCAGTCCGGTATCCATATTTCCCATTATTTCCCATTGTATGAATTCCATTCGATCATTTACATGCAACTTTGAGATTACCCTGGTCGTAGTTAATATCAGATTCATAACTTAGTGGATTCAGAAAACAATCAAGGGGAAGCATCTTACTCCCGTGCCGCTCTGTGTTTATAGTTAGCGTATTGTATATTTCTTTGATAAAAGATAAATGGAAGTGATTTAAACTTACAGTAATAGCACCTCTAGGACAGCATAGTGTACTTGGCCTCCCAGTTCCACAAGCAGCACCTATGATTGCTAAATCAATAATTCTCTATGAAGCTTGACCTCTTGACTTACCATCTCCTAATTCAATTTCAAGACAACCATTCCCAGCACCTCTGAAAAACAGGAAAGGCTGAACAGCTTGGTGGCAACAGAAACACCTTAGAGAATTCTGTCTTGTCTCGAATTCTCCTGCTGCAGATGGAAAAGCAAAGTTAATAAATGCAAAGAGTGATATGATAGATTTAAACTGCATTTTGAAGAGCCTTGTAAACTGTAATATAAGATTGTCGTGGAAATAGAAATAATTATAAAATAAAAATTAGAGACTATATACTAAACTGGAATAGTCCTATTATAGAATGCACTCTGATCTACATGACATCAAAATTATATCAAGTTTTAAGAATACATAGTTACACGTGATAGGATATTAATGTCTGGTTGATTGGAGGAAATACGAACCAAGGAACTATCTTTAAGCTTTAGTATTAAGTCTAAGATGGTTTTAATATACTGTGCAGCTTAGTGGTTGACCTTAACAGATGTTGATCTAGCTAACTAGGTTTATTCAGTGCCAGTCTGTCACGGAAGTTAAGTAGAGTCTAGACTTTAGACTTAACTTGTCTGGCTTATAAGTACTTCTAACTTTCTATATCTTAATAAATTAAATGTCAAACTTAATAAGTCTATTGTTGAAATTCCAGCCTAACTTATCACCTGCCTGTTAAGTTAACTCTAGAATCTGATTTTACTCGCGTGACGCCCTAGTGGAAGTCACATTCACTTTATATTAATGGTTATTCTTGGGGTCTAGACTAGGTGACGAACCAAACTGCATCCTTTCTATGACTACTCAAAGGTATAGAGATAAAAAAGATCAAGATTTACTGAACTAATATATAATTTCCATTTTCAAAGACATGTAGAACACATCTATGCCTTACCATTACTAAATTCTATTGTCACTTTATCATTTCTTATC
Organism: Aspergillus wentii DTO 134E9; assembly: GCF_001890725.1. Taxonomy (NCBI): domain Eukaryota; kingdom Fungi; phylum Ascomycota; class Eurotiomycetes; order Eurotiales; family Aspergillaceae; genus Aspergillus; species Aspergillus wentii. The sequence continues at coordinate 2,443,787 of NW_024467837.1, forward strand.
AAGTGCATTTTGCTATTGGTTTCTGTCTGGTGGAATACTGCAGTTCGTCACTTACGAGATTTTATTTTGGTAAGTTCTCGTGTTCATGTTGGCCCACGGTAGATAGATATATATTCTAGCCGTTTATGGAAGAAGTAGTAAAAACAAAACTTACAAGAACCACAAACCCAGTTAGTAATACTCAACTTAATATTATGGTTTAACCATAATTAGATATGCTATGGTTCATATACAAGCAGCTTCATTATTACATCATTCCTACTTAGAGATCACTTATGGTATAATTCATGCCTGTGCTAACCGTAACAAGCCAAGGCTTGTTTGGGAATATTTAAATGTTACCTTTGCATGTGATAGCCAGCTAAAAGACCTTCTCCATCATCCTAGGCGGTGTGATCGGAAAGCGGATAATGAGTCTAACAATACTAGGATACAAAATCCACCCAGAAATAGGGCTGTATAGAGGGCCGTTTGCCAGCCTGATGGACCATAACATGAAAGCGAAAGCGCCGTGATCCTCAGATACAACATCATCGCACTGCTAAAGACGCCCCTAAAGAACCGACTGACAATCATAGCAACAGTATTCGTGGCGAGCGCGATACTAACAAGGCGGTTCTCTCTATCTCTCATGTTATGACTTCTGGCACCATTTTACGCACTTTGTTAAAAGTGGAGAAAAAAGAAAAAAAAGGACTTCTCTGTTTGTAAGGGTCTGTATAGCACGAGTTTCATGGATGTTTGGACAGTCTGGAGCCCTTGCCCTCCTGGCTCTTTTCTTTCACATCCTGCCATAATCTACACAACATCCACATGTCAAAACAGATAGGATAGAAATGATAATCAATATTCTAGTCTGTAATCCAAAGCAGTGCCAATTCAACAAGCCTATGCAGCAATCTGGCCAGCGGAAACAACCGTCGCAAAAGCATCCTCCAACTCCCTCAAGCTCACCTCCTTCAACGTCGCTGCCTCCACTCCTGGAATATTCCGGTCTCCCACCGCATCCTTCACAACCAGAACATCGTACCCCAATTCATTGCCGGCTCTGGCAGTCGTAGACACACACACATGCGCCATGTACCCCACCAAGACAATTTTCCTCCCCACACTGCCCAGACTACCCAGGTACTCGTGCAGATCTGTTTGCGCAAACGAGCTAGGAAAGTTCTTGCTCACGACTTTTTCCCCAGAAACAGGGGTAAGCTCGTCGAATTCCTGCGCCAACTCCGTTCCCGGCGTGAAAACGGGAGCGCCCGGTGGCGTCTGGTGGACGACATGGACGATGTTGCGCCCATTACCGCCCTGGCGGTAACGGATTAGTAGATCTGAAATGACCTTGCGGGACTCAGCAACGCGATCGATCTGGAGGTTGCCGTGGGCGTATTCGTTTTGGGCATCGATGATGATGAGAGTGGAGTCTTGGATTGAGGCAGAGGAGCGGGGGATTCCGACCATTTGGCGGAAGGATTGAGCTGAGGATGTAGACATTTTGCTTGAGGTAGATTGAACGATGGTTAACATCCAACAGGAGAGAAACTGTTATCGGGTTTATATAGACTGTCAGGCGGAGTCAATGCGGCCAGAAGTGGGATGTATCCACCAATGAGAGGCTGCATCTATGTCTTGGCGGAATATACTGCTGTTTCAGGCTAGAGTATTTACCCAACACTAGCCAGATTCGGCAGCGTAAATCGCCAACTAAGAGTCCTTGTATGACGTAGGTAGGGTCAAAATCACCTCCACCAGACACTTCCATCTCACCGCGTCTCGTCCACTGTATTCCGCATGAATCGAGACCTCTGAGAGACTCGACATACGATCAAGGTCGAGCAACATTGTGTCTGCTAGAACTGCCCAGCGAGAAAGCTTGGGGCACGTACCACCGCATTCATCAAGACGCCGACTTATGCCAATAATGCGACGGAAAGCACCCTTAATGTATCCAGTGCCGTCATTCAGGCCTAAAGGGCCCTGGGTATCCCATCTGGCCTTTTGTGGAGCAGGGCGGAAGACCGAAAGCCCAGAACCAAGGCCAGACAGCTTCATCGTTGACCTCGTCTGGGCGATCCCAGCCACATTGTGCTGAGCTGGTTGACCTCATCATACAGAGCTACGTGCCGAAAGAGAAATACATTGCCGCAAGAGTATCTCAGACAAGCCACTGCCTCGAATATTGATGCTTATTGAGTCAGCAGTATAGTATTCATGCCTACTCTGTATAAGCATAGAATATCACATGATATCTTAAAGCAGTTTAGTGGCGCTACGCGAGCACCAACTTTCACATTAGCAGCACGTGGTATTATCTGTGTCAACATCACATACAAGCTTACCTACTCTCTGACAAATAATCAACATCCAGGCACTGATAAGGCGTCTGATAGATACAGGGTATAGCCTGTGATAAGCGAAATAGGCAGAATCCTTCCTCTCTTTGTAAGCAAGTTGGCGCTTATAAAAGCCTCTCTGCCTGACACGTCAGCATAACCTCAACACAATAATCTGAACACGATGGGCAACCAGGAGGACGATGGTGATGCTGTTTTTCCTCTTTCCTTCTGGGATGACTTACCACACACACGCGCCATATGCCTTAATCTGACGTATCGGGTCGACGGTGTGCTGGACGTGGACAAGCTGCGCGCCTCGCTCAACAGATTGCTAGAGATAGGCGATTGGAAAAAACTGGGGGCACGATTACGAAAGAATGTACGTCGAACTGATACTCGATCAACCTTGCGCGATACTAACACAAGATAGAAAAATGGAAAACTCGAGTACCATGTGCCGGCAGCGTACAGCGAGGAAAGACCCGGGGTAGCGTTTACAACGGCTCAGCATAAGATGAAATTCAGCGAGCATCCATTGGCATCGCAGTTTCCTGTCAGCGTAGAGGAGCCAGTTCTACTTGATGCCTTCACAGATTTATCGTCGCTTGTGGATGATACACACCCAGCAACGAAGATAGAAGACTGGACGTCCACCGATCGGCCGCAGCTGACGGTGCATGTCGCGCTATTCCCAGATACAACGCTTCTCACAGTTACCCTTCCTCATACATTTGCCGACGCAATGGGAATCTCTACCTTCCTAAAGGCATGGACCGCCGTTCTGCGCGGGCAGGAGGATGATGTACCTGTGTTGAATGGGTTCGATGACCCTCTCAAACCCCTGAATGAGAAGACAGCATCGGAGACCCTCAGCTATGCGTCTCGTCTGCTGAGCGGGCTTCGATTTTTCATATTCGTCTTCTGGTATCTCTTCGATCTGCTCTGGTACCGCGACGAGATGCGTACCGTGTGCATCCCAGAAGCGTATGTCAACAAGATGCGCGACGACGCACTAACGGAGCTCCAACATTCAGAAGACCCATTTGTCAGTCATGGTGATATCTTGTTTGCCTGGTGGGCGCGGACACTCATGAAATCCCTACGAGTATCGCCTGACCGGCCAGTTACCCTGTTGAACGTGTTCGAGACTCGTTCGATAGCGCTGCAAGGCGAACAACCCGCCTGGCTTTCCAACATGGTCTTCCCGTCCTATACCTTTCTCCGAGCCGGTGATTGCCTTGACCGTCCACTCAGCTATACCGCATCCAAGATCCGTGCCGCTCTAGTCGCACAACGGACCAAACCGCAGTTGGAAGCATTGATGACACAGCAGCGTTCAACGCTTCAGCGAACAGGCAATCCACCTGTTTTTGGGGAGCCAAATATGTTGCTACTCTGCTGCTCGAACTGGCATCGTGGCCGCTTCTTCTCGGTTGATTTCTCGGCCGCTCTCGCTAGTACGGAAGGGGAACGGGAAACTCCACGGGCGCCAACGCAGATCCTCTGCACTGGACATGCAAATGGTCTCTCAATACGCAATGCGGGGCCTATCATTGGTCAGGATGGGAATGGGAACTGGTGGATGTCATTCACAGTGAGGAAAAGCGCATGGGGTGGCGTTCAGAAGGAACTGGATCAATTGAAGCATGATTGGAGCAAGAATCGTTGAATATAAATATGTAATTGTCTTCAAATTATGTACATATACAAACCAGGAAGACAAGCAATATTGTCTCTCATATACGACAAGGTTATAGAAGGGGCAATCTTGGATAAGATAGCAACATCCCCCAGTCGCGTCATATTCTCCTCCACCGGGAGCCAACCATGTCATGTATATTCTAGCTTGGCCAAGCACACGTTACCTTTCGTATCACAATTATCTGGTCTGTAGTCAACAGCAGGATTTGCTGGTGGATGGAATGCTGGGATCAGACAAAGTAAATTCCATTCTTGACTACATTGATAATCTTCAACTAACGGACATCGTTCCTTCCCGCATATTCCTCAAGCTCCCCAGAGACGTTGCCACATCGTCTTCTGTGATTTTGGCTGAAGATGAAGCCCGGTTGGGGTTACATGGTAAATTTGGGTTTTCTCACGATCAGAGAGGCGAAGGCTCTGCATATTATTGTTAACGCTCAGACGCCCTTTCGGTTCTTCATGATGAATGTTCAAAGTCTCTCCTCCGTAGCCAGAGATTGGCAATGTCCAACTCTTTCCTATCTGTGATGTTTTGCCCTTGATGTCCAGCTTCAACAACTCATTGGCGTCCGAGTCTACGACCTGCAGCGATGCATAGGTATCAGGAAAATAGTGATGGGCAATTCCGTTTTTCAAGTCAATAACCAGCTTCCTACCAACCAGGTCCAGGTCTGCGGTTAGGAACTGCCAATCACCAATACCCTTGAATGAAGCTGTGAAAGAATTTCCAAGTTGCTCGCTGGGCGCGTTGTTGTCGGCAGGTAAGCAGTCGGCATATTTCTTCAGCAGGGCGTCGCGCTGAGAGCCAGAAAACTGGTGGATGGCGAGCCAAATGTCGACTTTGCTGGGACTATCGGACATTAGCAGAGCAGGATGATGACGGACGGTAGCTGCTGCTGCTGCTATACGGGCCTCAAGAGCTGGCAGTGGGTCATTCTTGAGTGACTTATTCTTGAGACCACTAGAGGTTATCTCAAAGACATTCGTTTTGTTAGAATGATCAATCACCCCGTCAAACCGTGGCCGCAGTACTAGCCGGCTTTGCGGTTCAGCATGGTAAATCTGCAGGGTATAGCCTGGATCAAAGCGTATCTTGGTATCGATTAATTTCGCCCCAACCCCTGGCATCGTGGCGCGGAACGTCTCTTTGTTGCTGCCATCTCTGACCACAAGCTCCGCGTAGGTCTCCTTACCAAAGTAGGAATGGGGGCTCTCGTCTGTCACGGCTACTTGCAAAACATGATCCACTTGGTCAACGGTCACGATGCTGAAGACGCTGTCGCTCAGTCCAAGAAATTGGAACTCCTGGTTTGCCACGAGAGAAGCTGTCTGAGGCACAAAATTGACCTTCACCTGGGCAGATCCGGGCTTGACCACGAGGTAGCGCTGGTCTACTAGGTACTTTTTGTTTCGCCCCAAGGGAACACGCAGCGAGTAGACCCCAATTGGCAGATCACCAAGGTCGAGCTTCCGAGTTTCAATGCGAAGCTGCCGTACATAACGGGAACCATCCATAACGTTAACGGGATTCCCATAAATCTGGGCAAAGTCGTCGATTTCAAGTTCGAGGGTGACATTGCCCTTGATACCACTCGCCAGCAATTGCGGGATATCAACCAAGGCGAGAGGGCTTTCCAGCTTCAGTTGTTTTTGGAGCTTTGTCAGAGTGTCTCCATCAACCAGCTGATTCAACGGATACACTGCTCTGGCTTGACTGAATTGGCTGAGCACCTTTTCTGCCGGCGAGATAAACCCACTGCACAGCTCCACAAATGGTACCACATCAACGTGACTCGCACCGGCAATACTGTTAGACAGTATTTCCAGAAACGGATGGTCGCAGGAACGAAAACCTGGCTGGTTGCTCACCAGGCGGTATTGTTGGTTGAAATGGGCAAAAGCGTCCACACCCGCCTTTTCCAACATCAAGACAAGGAAGTATAGCTTTTCGCGGAGGCCCCAGCCATTGAGAGACTTTTTAGAGGTAATATTTTCAATGATACCTTTTTCGACCTGGTCCTGGTTCCCATAGTCGTACAACCAGCCCTCCTTGAACTTGCGGTCACCCAGATAGGCGCTCTGGTAGAAGGCAGCATAAATGTTGTTGGACACCTCGCCGTTCGCGAAATACCCATCACGCGTGAAGTACATTTGATAGCCATGGGCAATCTCGTGTAGATTTCCCCAGTTGGTCGCCAATGGTAGCAGCCACCGCGCCGAGATTGTATTGTCCGTTTCCGCGGTCCAGCTTCCGCCGTAATACGCCCCCCCAACCCCGTTTTTATCAGCCTTCATAAAGTATCGGTTTGGGCTGTTTAGATCGGAGGGATGATCCGGCTCAAAGGATAGCCCAGTAATGGCATTGAAAAATGAAAATACCCTTTCATAGTATCCGATCAACCCTTCGATATCACCCACTTCCTGTGGACGTCTCAGTGTCTCCTTATCGATCACAGGCACTAGAACCTGGGTGAATCTGGAATCTAGTAAGGCAAACTCTGCCTTCTGGTTGTCCCACTCTTTGAAGAAGTCGCTTTGGTTTTGCCCCTTGCGATAAACGGGCAATTTCTTGGAATCGTCCGGATATTCGTACTCCACCACTGGTTGCGCCGCGTCAGTGGACGAGTCGACATACGGAGTGTCGATAAAAGGTACGGAGACAGCCTTTACATCGAGAGGAGCCCAGCTGGTACCAATCCTCTTGGATGCCTCCGTTTCTCTATCGTCATTGAGCAAGCGGAGCGTCAGCTCGCCTTTGAAAGCGGGATTGGTCTGGCGGGCTTTGATGGTCTTGTCCGCAGCGAGAACAATACTCAAGTGCTGGCGGTCATGGTCGATGCCCTTGCTCATTCCTGCTGCATCGAGCCATTTAGGGCGTGGGAGGACGGTAATTTGCTTGCTTTTGATAGCCATGGTGTTAGACTGCAACGGTCAGAGGTCAGCGGCATAATGGATGAGCAGCGAACGCGGGCGCTTACCTGGGTAGGAGTTCAAACTGTTGAGGTTGCAATTGGAGCTTTGGAGCTACTCACGGTTTTGGTTACCAATTCATCCATCCTGCTTGGGCTGTTTGATATATATATATATCTCGTGTCCCGGATACCCCGGCATCTTGTAGACAACCAATTGTTCGATAGCCACGTCACCAAGTCTGCTCCATACATCATGTCTGCTTCATATGTCAGTATTTGCAAGGCCGGTTGGGTTTCCTAGGACCATGAAAGTTTGATGTGGTACATTCTAGAAGCGGAAGCTGGGATCCTAGTAGTGAGTTGATCAGGCTTCTAACCAGACATTGACCGAAGACATCGTATGGCGGAGAGCACTGTTAGTTTTCTGCTAGGTAGCTAAGACCTTTGATGAACTACTATAACCTCCGCAAACCACAGAATTGGTTGAGTCTGGGCGCGTCTGTTTGCCGTTTGCGTGTGCAAGCAATCGCAAGAGAGTTATGCAACATTATTTTATAGTTTGCATGGCGTTGCGGAGAAGCAGCACTGTGAATATGGCACCGAGTCAATTTCTCTGGGCTGTATCAAGCTACCTAACTATAGAACCTTGGTCCAACCGTTAAAGTATTGTTCGGTAGATTGGTCATATTCGCTCATCAGGATCTAAGGTAACCGATCTAAGGAACACCGCAACTAGTCATACCAGTTGACCGGTCGTCTATTTCTCTGGAATGTCATGCTGTCATAAAATAAGCTTAAGGAGTGGTGGATAATATTTAACTGCTACAGGTCTGATCAACCAATCAGGTGCCGTGATGCTGAAAGTGGTGACATATTTAGCATTAAAGTTCATCATGACATCTGTCATGCGTACCAGATATGTTATACTTTTAGTTCTCATAAAGTAAATCTTGAATATCTGCTTCCTAACGACTAGGTAAGCTTGATATTTGATAAAAACACTAAATATAGAAAAAAATCAAAAACATACAACAGCAGGGATTCGCTGGTGGTCACCCACCCAACTACTAACCTGCCGGCGTGTGGCTTAAGTACGGCTGAGCGGACGGGAAGCCCTGTTCTCCACACCCTGTGGTCGTATGTACTAGACACAACATGATAGAAAATTATATACTTCATTGCAAATATATCAAACCATACCTGCCATGATTGTAATAGAATGTTGGGAGATGTTAGGAGGCTAGATACTTAAGAATGAGGAACTATAGCCAGATTCTAATGACAAGACAAATCCAGCCAGGAATGCAAGAACCAAAGCTAATCGATTAGCGCTGTTTGGAACAAGCTATATCGTGGCCCTACGTGACGTGGACGTCTACAGATCCTCTCCGCCTTTTATGATGGATCTATCCTAGGATTATTCTGTCTGTACTTTGGATTTTGCTATATTAGGTATATACTAAGGATGGGTCGTTTTGTATCGCTGATATCGGTAAGAGATGATTATCTTACCTTAACTAGACGTTTATATTCTTGTTAGTTAATGTTTCGTTCTACTGGGTTCTTCGGAAATAGCGTGTCATACCAGTGTGTATTCTTACCAATGAGTGCGTAATATATGTAATATATCATATAAAATAGTGATCGATCTGGTAATGAGTGGGTAATCATTACCCACAGGTCGGAATTTCCAATTCGACTCGGCATACAGTTTCATCTTGACAACACACCAAGTGAATTTGATGATCTGCTTTCCCAGGTGGTGAAACCATCCTTCTTGGGCGATGATCGGCGTTAGAAGTTACTATGGTATATTGATGTGTTCATAGATAAACGCCATAAGTTGGTAAGATGATCTGAGTTCTAGCCACCATTCGCGACACGGTCTAAACACGAGGTGCTCTATACTCGAATCGGTTAAATAAACGAGACGGGATACGCATACAGAAAATGTGCGAGAAAATCAGTCATCAGCACTCATTCAACATAGAAAAAGTCAATAGTCAGTCACTCAATTGAGTCATAGGAACCTGACGACCTGATTGGCCGAATCAAATAGGCACTGGATCTCTCACACGGCAGACACGCTGGCCAAGAACAGTCTTAGCTGGATAGACCCACCGATTTTCGTTCAGCTGAAAACGTGAACAGGAATATCTCACCGTTCGTAGCCGGCTTCAAGATGGATCTGCAAAGGCTACAAATATCGTGTCGCCAGTTCCACGTGTGGACTTGATCTCTTTTCACATTCTTTGCGTCGCGCAACTCGTCATGGCTGGTGGCTTTCTCCCGTACCACGAGCCGGAAAGTGAGTCTTGTTGAAAATATGGCAATTCGATCATCGATACTGACCAGATAGTCGTGGAAATTCTCGTGATCATCTCGTTCTTTTTCATCCTGTCGCTGGCAGAAAGCGTGTCGGCCAAGATTATTCGTGCTGGCATCATCGGCCCCATCGCTGTTGGCATCGTCTACGGGACACCGCTGGCTGATATTCTCGAAGAAGGATGGCAAAAGACATTCCTTGCTCTTGGATATGTTGGTTTGATTCTTATCATTTTTCAGGGTATGATAATCTCCCATTTTTTCCATCACCTACTAATGTTCTTCCAGGCGGTCTTGGTGCTCGGATTGATCTCCTCATGCGCAATCTCGTCCTCAGCCTGGTCGGAGCCGCCACAGGCGTTTGCTTTCCCATTGGACTTGCCTATCTGCTGCTGTACCTTGGGTTTGGATATGGTGAGTCATTCTTTGGGCCGACGTGTATATCTGTTCTTGGCTAACATGCATATCTGTAGGCGCGGTGGAGACGTTCATCATTGGCGCGGCCCTGTCCGCTACCTCTTTGGGTAATTTTCTCCATCTATCGATTGTTCATCTTCTCATGTCTGTATAGGAACGACCTTTGCGGTGATCTCTTCGGCATCCAGTACGATCGATCTTGCTCAGACGAAAGTCGGTGCTGTTCTTGTGGGCGCTGCTGTGATTGATGATGTGAGCGGTCTCGTCATGTCCAGGTGAGTGATCAACATCCATCCCGTCCGATTCATCTAACATGGACAGTGTAATTGGCAATCTAGGCCAACTGTCAGAAGGAGGAAACGTCAATCTCGGATGGCTCATTGGACGCCCAATTGTCGCCTCGATAGCCATGGCCATCCTCACTCCCATCGCATCCGTCTACATCTTCGCCCCGATCTTCCGGAAACCCTACATTGAGCCTCGTTTTGCTCGATTCGACCATATTTCCAACATCATCTTGATGGTACTAGTTCTCTGCGCCTTTATTACCATCGCTGCGTATAGTGGCACCTCGGTTCTTTTCGGGGCGTTTCTGGCCGGCACGTTCCTCACGTCCTTGCCCAGCACGGGCCCCAACAGTCCTTTCACCGTGGAGAGTCGGAAGGAGGGGGAGGAAAATGAAGACAAGAGCCCAAAATTCCTGCATACCTTTGAGGCGTATCTTTGGGGTGTGCAAAAATATCTCATGGAGCCGTTGTTCTTTGCGAGTATTGGATTTGCGGTGCCGTTTGTGGAACTCTGGACGGGAGAGCGCATCTGGAGGGGTGTTTTGTTTACGCTGCTCATGGTCTTTGCAAAGGTATGTTCACTCATATGGATGATAGAGAGTTGCTGACAGTGTTAGTTTGTCGTTGGAATCTGGATTCCCCTCTGGTCGTATCTGTTTATGAAAAACTCACAAGACGGACGAGTGACCTCCAAAGAAGCAAATCGCCAAAACACCCAGAAAAACAGGTCTTCCGATTATCGTACCACCTGGCTATCCGGTTTACTTCTAGGGTCTGCAATGGTGGCGCGTGGCGAGATTGGTCTTCTCATCATCGAGATTGGTTACAACCAGACATCGTATGTCAGCCAGGAGGGGTTCATCACTTGTGTGTGGGCTATTCTGCTCAACACGATTATTGGACCGATCGCTGTTGGCATTTTGGTGAAGCGCTATGGCAAGGCAATCGCAGAAGGTGTCTGGGGATTGCAGCTTGCAGTGTCGGAGGAGGCGATTGCCCATGATCATCGTGTATGACAGTCATAGGCCAAGTAGATAGTCATTGCCAATAGAACTATTGCCGGGGATATCTGCTATATGTGACATGAAGACAGCACAAAAGAACCCCGCAATATGCAAGGAAACTGAATCCCATTCCTGTTCCACTTCTGTTCCACTGTATCAGACTGCCACATCGCCTGCCAGCAATGCTGCACCCCGCATTCCAGGTCGATCTTCCACTCTCTACAACCAATCACCCACCCACATTATCAAGGATTGACTTGGTAGGAGGTCATCTGGTGCAATTCAACATGACGACGTGGGGGTTTCCCCGGATTTTCCTGTGGGGTTAAGTGGAACTGTCATTCTCCACCATATCCGGTGGCAGATGTTATAAAAGCTGAAGTCTTGTAGTTTGCCAATTTCACCATTGTCTTGTCAAAGCTTGTCTTATACTATCAATCTTTCTTATCATCTCTTTCATACAGAATGGCATTCAATAAAGAGACATCCAACGACCTCGACGATGTTAAGCTTGCTGCCCACCATGAAGACATCGCAGATATTGTTGGTCTCAGTGAAGAGGAGCAAGTCGTTGCAAAGAAGCTGGTTCGACGGATTGATCTGCTTATCATGCCACTGGTCATTCTGGTCTATCTGATGAACTACATTGACAGGTATTCTCCTTTATGAAATATAGTCTGTTTCTAATCATTGTAGGAATAATTACGCAGCTGCTCGACTGCAAGGCCTTGAGACCGACCTCAATCTCCAAGGCAATCAATACCAAACCGGCCTTGCCATTCTCTTTGTGAGCTATCTTCTCACCCAAGTGCCATCTAACCTATTTCTCAACTACTGTGGCCGACCGTCTCTATATCTCGGCTTCTTTGTTACGGCATGGGGTCTTGTCTCTGTTTTAACATCGCAAGTCAAAGGCTATGGAGGTATCGTGGCATGTCGATTTATCCTTGGCCTTGTTGAAGCTCCATTCTTTTCCGGTGCTCTTTTCTATCTGTCTAAATGGTATACCCAGGACGAACTTACTCTTCGCATGGCTATCTTTTATTCCGGATCTCTGATATCTGGTGCTTTTGGTAATTTAATCGCCGCGGGTATCTTGAATGGCCTCGCAGGAAAGCGTGGATTAGCAGCATGGCAATGGCTGTATATCATCGAAGGCTCTATCACCGTCTTTATCGGGTTGATCATCTGTGCAATCCTCCCGGACTTTCCACATACATGGCGCCTTCTCAGCGAGCAGGAAAAGCATGTGGCTAATCGTCGCATGGCCCTTGAAGCTGCAAATGCCGATACAGATGATGGCAAGGGAATGTCTCAACTGCGAGGGTTGAAGCTGGCTGTCATGGACATCAAGACGTGGATTTTGGCAATTGGATACATGGCCATGGCTGGTGCAGGGGGATTTCAGAATTTTTTCCCAACGCTTACAGATACGCTTGGCTATGACCATATCGTCTCGCTGTTGCTGGTTGCGCCTCCGTATGTCTTTATGACCTTCTGGACGTATGCCCACGGTGTCATTGCGGATAGATGCAAGAGGCCATTCTGGTATGTCAGTCCTTCTAGATGATCAGCAATCTAACCCATCAGGTTCTACATGTATCCCGTGCCGATCACGATAATCGGGTCCATCATCTTCATGAACTGCACCACCTTTGGACCGCGATACTTTTCCTTCTTCCTCGTCATATTCATCTTCGCCATGAACAGCACCATCTACAGCTGGATCGCCTCGTCCATCCCTCGTCCTCCAGCAAACGTGCCGCAGCATTCGCTATCATCAACGCAGTGGGCAACTCCGCCTCCATCTGGACGCCGTACACCTTTACCGAGAATCAGGCGCCGTACTATCGCACTGCGTTCGGAATCAGTCTTGCGCTGCAGATACTTGCCGCTTTGATGGGTGTCACTCTACGGTGGGTGTTGGAGGTGGAGAATAGACGGCTGGAGAAGTTGGAGAATGAAGATGCGCCGTTGTCCGAGGCGGATATGGAGAGTCTGAGGAGGACGGCGGAGATTGGGGGGATTGATATTGCGATGGCGAGGGCCCAGCAGAGGGGATTCCGATATATGATCTAGCTGGCAACACATCAGTGGACTGATATTGCCTTTTATCATGGTAAATGAGGGAATTCTGTTTTGTTAGATGTTGTTGTTGCGGAAATGCATCGGGTATTTATCCGGTGGAAAAGTCAACCCCGCATTTGAACAAGCTTTCCATAGTCTAATCATTCTTATATCATTGTCTGCTCGGTGCAAGATCGACCGATTCCCCTCGTTATAAATGCAGTAGAACCACCATTTCCAAGCCAACCACAACATACCATGTCTACCTGCATCCCCTTCGACTCCCTCTCCCTAGACCCCAATGGCCCTCCCGGCAACGCATGGGGCAGATTCGGTCCCCAAGACGAACTGGGCAGTCTGAATCTCCTCACTCCGGCCGTGATTGTCCAGGCAGCCCGTGAGATCCAGACCGGAGTGCGCATATCGCTCGACTGGCCGTTGAGCATGCCCACGTATCCGAGTTTCGGGCGGAGTCCGATGAAACAGGAGATTGTGCCTCAGAAGACGAACTGTATCAATGATGATATTTTGACGTTCAACTCGCAGGGGTCAACGCAGTGGGATGGGTTTCGGCATTATGGTGTGTATATACCATTTTGGGATAGGATGTGGGCTGATTGTCGTAGCGAATCAGAAGATGAAGCGGTTTTATAATAATCATACGCAGGAGGAGATCGAGACGTCGGATGTGATTGGTCTTCATGGTATGTCTGCCTATCATTGATTATACAGTCTAACAGCATCAGTTGTCGCCGACGCTGGAGGAATCACCGGCCGTGGTGTCCTGTTGGATTATGCCAGCTGGGCTGAATCCAAGAATATCACCGTTGAAGCACTATCATCAACAGCAATCACCATCGCCGATATCAAACAGCTAGTCAAAGACTACAACATCGACTTCCATCCTGGTGATATTCTATTCGTCCGGACTGGATTCACAGCTGCATATAACAAGCTCTCCGACGAAGAAAGAAAGGCACTCGCAAACAGACCAACGCCAGACTTTATCGGTGTAGAGGCAACGGAAGAGACGCTTCGTTGGCTGTGGGGGCATCAATTTGCTGCCATCGCGGGAGATTCGACAAGTTTTGAACGAGCGCCGATTCGAGGCAGCCATGCGGATCCTCGATATAATCTTCATGAATGGGTGTTGGCTGGCTGGGGATGTCCGATTGGTGAACTGTTCGATCTGGAGAGGCTATCGCAACATTGCAAGGAGACAGGGAGATATTCATTCTTTCTATCCAGTATGCCACTAAAGGTAAGACTCATGCATAATGTACCGAATCTAGCTAATGAATATAGGTCATTGGAGGAGTCGCAAGTCCCCCCAACGCATTTGCCATCTTCTAGTATAGATAATATCTACAAAAGAAATTCACCCTTTGTTTTCGCCACCTGTTCATCGTAATACGGCTGAAAAGCCAGCCATCCCTTCTCCGGTCCCCCAACCTGAATCGCCGTGTGGGCAGCTTCATCTTCATCGATGATGATCTTCTTATATCCACTACCAGCAGACGCAGCATCCGCAAGCAACTGTGCATGACACGTCTTGTCCAGACTGATGAACCAAAACGCTGCTTCATCGACGCTGCCTCCCACCGTGAGAAGCCCATGGTTCTGCAGAATAGCAGCTTTCCCATTTCCCAGTGCACTAGCAATTCGCCGTCCTTCTTCTGCGTCGATAATCACGCCCCGGAACGCGCGGTAGACAGCGTGGCTTTTGTAGAAACGTAGGGCGTCTTGCGTGATCATGTCTAACTCCCGTCCGAAGCAGGAAAAGGCCTTGCCGGCGACACTGTGAGCGTGGCAGGCTGCATTCACGTCTGGTCGGGCTTTGTGGATTTCAGAATGGATGGCAAAAGCGGGCAGATTGATGGGCTCATCGCCTTCGACGACATTTCCATCCTCGTCGACCAGGATGAGATCGGATACTTTGATGAGGGAGAAGTGGGCGGAGAGGGGGCTGATCCCTGATATATCAGATTATATTTCACAGGCAGATAGAAGATACATACAGAAATGATCAGTCAGAATCGGATCTCGAACGGAAATATGGCCGGCAACACCCTCGTCGAATCCCCGATCCGCAAAAATTCGGAATGCAGCGGCGAGATGCTGTTTACGATAGAGTCGTTCGTCTTCTAAATTGTCAAACCGGGGATATTTCCGGATCTTCAACGTTTTGCCGGTCTTGGTCTTGCCCAGGACTTGTACTTGAGGTGGGTTTTCTATCTTGCTGTTTGTGGTAGCCTTGGTTTCGTCGATGGAGGGAGCCATGTTGATAAAGATTTAGTAGTCAGTAGTAAGAATGATGATGAATACGAGTTGTCTGTATGGCCTAGCGAATGTATAAATAAGTGCAAGTGAAGATATCCGAGTCGTGGAAAAAAATCCATATCCGGTCCAATGAGGTGAATAGCCTCTTGAAAGCCATTTGGAGATAATTCTATTTCGCGGCATGTACAATTCACGTGGGATGTCAGTAACAGCCAGTCAGATCAATCGCCGCTTTATCGGATTTCTCCTATTTAACCTAATCCAGCATCAATTCGATGCCATTCCAACACGAAGAGTCGAAAAAAGTGAAAAAATTATCATAATACCAACTATATATACAAGTCCCGTTCCAGCAGGTTCCAACATGACATTATCCCATCAGGCCAATTCACACTCAATCAGACTCTCCACGCCTCGCTGCGCAGTCCAGATCTTGGTGATTTTCAGCCCAGCCGACTCCACCAGCGCGTGCCAGTGTCGCTCGGTCCGCTCCGTCGACGCGAAACACGACATCATGATCAGGTCGAGACTGGTGGTTTCCCAGTACGCGTTGGTGTCGGGAATCACGTTCTCGTTGATCAGAACCTTGCTGTGTCCGCGTTTCATGGCAGGGACAATGTTGGAGAGGATCTTGCGGCAGTTGTCGTCGGTCCAGTCGTGGAGAATGGAGTGCATGTAGTATGCGCGTGCGCCTGGACGGTTAGCTTTGCGGACTGTGAATAAGATGATGCGACATACCCTTGACTGGCTGCTCGGTGAAAAAGTTATGAGGCATCAACTCGATGGACGAGTGCAATTGAGATCCCTTGGCCTGTTCGACGACTTCAGGCAGGTCCTGCAGCACCAAGCGACCAGGCAGACTGGGCCACTTGCGCTGGAACTCAGACAGATCATGGCCAACACTGCCGCCCATATCGACGAGCAGGGCGTCCGTCTCGCGGATTTCAGCGCCCTGGACGAGCTTCGGGACGGGGTAGAAGCCGTTGTCCATCCAGCTGGGTCGGCCCTGGTGGTAGACCGACATGTGGTTGTTGAACTGGGCGGCGTGGTCAGGGTGTTCCTTGAGGAAGTCGAAGAAGTGGTTCTTGGTGTTGAAGCCGCGTTGGAATGCGCAGTTGGTGCCATCGCTGGGGTTGCGATAGCCGTTGTTCTTGAGGTCGGCGGGGAGGGCAAGGACACCTGCATTGATACAGCCATCGCTGGGCTGTTAGTTGTTGGGTCGATCAGTGGGATAGGATGAGCTTACATGCAAGGATAAGCATCGCTGTAGCGCTGCTGGGTCAACGAAGTCGACACACCGGTGCGACGATAAGTGTCAGGACCTGTCTCCTTGATAATGCTCATGGTGCTGAGGTGTTTGCAGATACGTGCTGGAAGAATTAGAATTGAACATCGTTGAAGAGAATTCTACATACCCAGCATGACTGGGTCAGAACCAGTGGCCTCAGCCAGCTCCGTCGCAGTCTTTGGCCTGTCATCCTTGGATAGAGCAGTGAAGAGTCCAACATCAACACCGGTCTCGAGAGCAGCAAATGTGGTTGCCTGTGGAGTCAGTACACGACACTCGGCAAGTAAAAGAGACTCACCTGAGACCAGCAGTATCGGATAATAGCCTCACGAGGCGTCTCCAACGCATACACAAGGGATCGAGCAGCGTCCAACAAAGTGGCGCGGGTCTTTTCGTTCTCCTTGTTGCCAATGAAGGAGATACCATGCGAAGCGACCTGCGCAAGGAGATCAGGAATCTCTTCGCGGGCATTAGGAGAAACGCCAACGCGGTCATCAAAGAAGGCTTGCCCTTCATGTGTGCCGTTGGCAACAGGCTCAACGACTTCACTGACAGCCACATTGACGGCCTCAGCCGGCTTTGCCACGGGGGCAGCGGTGCCAGTGGCCGGAGCGTCGTTGGTGTAAACCATTTTGCGAAAGAGATCAAAGAGAGTCATTCACGATTGTGGATATCGTTGCAAGACACCAGACAGGCTGGACGTGCGAGCCTTATTATACTACGTCGAGCCCCTATTCCTCCATGATCTTGCTGTACGAAGAAGACGGGATAAGAGAAAGGGGACATGGTTGGTCGGCAATGCCAGGGGCAATGAGGCGTTGAAGATGTGGAGATAACACAACGGTCTTACCGAATATCCTGGAAGGATTCAGGATTTAACTTCTTGTCCTTGCTAGTTCTGGATCCAACGGTGGACGGTTGCATCTACCGGACCAGGCATAGTGCAAGGAGATGGACGGAGAAAGAAGATCGTCATGTGGAAGAAAGCCGGGGAGGAGTGGATAAGCCGACGAATGAGAGCATTGATGCCGTGGCGATTGAGAGTTCGGTTCGAGTGTTTCACATAGACTGGAGTGGCCGTGCGTGAACCGATGGTCTATACAGATGGAGAAGTGTTCATGCGTGTTCACGCAGATTATGTGGATGATGTGGTTGAATGCATCAATTGTAAAGTACAGGGTAAATGTTGAGAATGCAGGATAAAGATCGCCCCTGCCGCCGTCACTCCATTATGAAAACAAGCCTATTCATAATCCAACGGCCCGTCAAAGGATTCACACAAGCCGAGCTGTCAAATGCTAGCGTCCATCTGGCGTTATTTTAGCGTGTTCTGTATAGGCAGTGATCATCTGCGTCCGGCCTTCCGATTGCTGCGTCTTCTTCAAGTGGGCCTCGTTAAATGACAGCCGGAGACATCCAAATCCGCCCCCAAACATGGCATTTGCTCGGAACAAGAGCACGAAAGCCCTAATAGGGGATCGGATCAGCCGATGGAGTCGCGCGGAATCCGGAAGCAGAGGAAGGTTGGGGCGACCGTTTGGTGGCCCTGCGTGGCAGCTTGGACGGCTCCACTTGGCTGGAACTATCGTGCATCGATTCGTTGGCCATGCCGTGTTTTTGGTGCTATTATTGAACTCGTATTATCGTACTTTTATTGTCGACCAGGATCAAGACAATCCCGGTCATTCAGCGAAGGATTTTACCTTGTCTCGGTCAACGCCCCCGGTTTCGAGGAAGAATGGGAATAGAAATGTGATAGATCGTCGCTGAAGAAAATTCGTGTGATGCCCCTGCTCATATAGCATCCGTCCCCTATTCGCATGGACGACACGGAGTACTTTCTTTGACATCCCCAGGAGACAATCCATCGCCATGGCTCTCACAGAGGCAAATGCCAGCGACGACAAAGGCCCCAAGATCCTCGCGGTGCTATGGACGCTGACGGGGCTGACCGCCATCATGGTCATCGCCAGGCTGTTTATTCGCAGCAAGATGCTGCGCAACATGGGTCTGGACGACTATCTCATCGCCGTGTCGATGGTGCTGGGGCTGGGATACTGTGGCATCACCTCGGCCAACGTGGCTCTGGGCTATGGCAAGCATGCCTACTTGATCAGCCAGAGTACGCTGGAGAGGATCATGCTGCTGAACAATCTCAGCTTCCTCATTGGCATTCTCTCTTTTACGCTGCCAAAACTGGCTGTGACGGCGATGCTGAATCGCATTCTCAACCCGACCACACTGCATCGCTGCATCCTGTGGTTTCTGACTGGCTCAGCGGCCACGGTCTCGTGTATCTGCATTATCATCCTGTTCACCATGTGCAATCCACCGAAAGCGTTGTGGCAGACACATCTCATGATGGAGGGCGCGACATGTAAAAGCACGACGATGCTGATCGACTATGCCATCTTCACGGGAGGTGAGTAGTCCCTGCAACTCCATGGCCATGACTGACTCGACAGCCCTCTCTGCGGTTGTGGATCTCTATCTGGCCTTTTATCCGACCACGGTGTTGATGAAGTTGCACATGTCGCTGCGAAAGAGAATGGCTCTGTGTGCTGCTTTGGGTCTCGGTTCGATGTAAGTATCCTCAACCTCCCTCGAGGCTATACTGACCTTCCAGTGCCTCTGCCATGGCGATTGTCAAGTGCACCCAGCTCAAGTACCTGGCCGACAAGTCCGACTATACCTATGGAACGGCCGATCTCGTCATGTGGACCAAGTAAGTCGTATCCATTCCCTGCTCAGCTCAAGCTAATATAACAGTATCGAATCCAACGTCGTCATCATCGCCTCGTGCATCCCCACCCTCCAACCCCTCCTCGAACTGCTGCTCGGCAAACGCGAACTATCCTCCTACAACAACAGTCGCAACAAATACAAAAACGGCGGATACGTGAACACCTCCTCCTTTGACCGAAGCAAGCGCTCCACCGCTCGCAAGCAACCCACCGACCTCACCATCACCGGCGTCGACAGCCAGGAGAATATCTTGCATGGAACGGACGCGCATAATCTGGGCCAGATTCGGAGGACAGACAATGTGACGGTGCAGTATGAGAGCCGGGAAGAGGCGGCTGAGCAAGGACGGTCTTCTTGGTGATGTGTTTTATTTCATTTGTACTTGATTTTATATATACCATTGTAGCGTCAGTCATAACGTGGATATCTAGTAATATCTACTTTGGTTCGTTTCAAAGAATGAGAATCCCTCTTCCAGTGCGGCCATGTTCTGTGCCATCTTCACTCCCTTGTGCCGTTTCATCTCGATTGCGTTCTTCAGTGCGATATCCTCTGGCGACACCATGCCATCTTCCGGAATCAGCCGGCAGCGCTGAAAGAACTCCCGAGGACGCAGTGTCCTCCTCCCCTCCTTGAACACAAACTTGGATAGAGCAACCGCATGGATGACAGGCGCAGTTGGATCTTTCTCGTCCAGCAACGGCGTCACCGAGTCACTCCTCGGCCGACCACCCTCTGCAGCCCTTCCCCTTCTGCTCACAAAATGAGAAATGATATATACCCACTTCTCGTCCCACGAACACACCCTGGTCCAAACCTCATACCTCTGGCCTGGCTTAATTTCCTTTTTGAAATTGCACGATACCCCGCCCATGCCGAAGCGCAGGAGTCCGCTGCTGGAAATTCCCCGGCCGCGTTCGACGTCGCGCACCTTTTCTGTCATCTCGTGGGCGAGCATGTTGTTGCTTTCAATTTCGAATGAGCGCATGCCCTCCCGGAGGATGCTGAAGAGGTGGGATGCTCGTGCTATGTCGAGGTCGGTGAAGTAGGTTGCATTGGACTTGTGGCCGAACATGTCGATCTCGCCGGCGGAGGTGGTGGTTTTGTATGTGGAGGGCTGGAAGAGGGTGATGTGGTCGACGGTGGAGGGGACGATGGGCTTATCGCGGCATATGCAGTAGTGGCGGGCATAGGTGAAGAGAAGACGGCACTATTCCATTAGATTGGATGGCAGGAAGGATGGGGAGAGATACATACATGCCACGAGAAAGGCCATGACTTGGGACTGAGGATGAACAGCAGCCCGTCCCAGAGAGCGAGCACGGCCGCGCAGATGAGGTGTAACACAGGATGCATCGTGGAATAGAATGGCGATGAAGAACTGGCAACGCCATTGTCTGCCTCTTATCTATTAATACCCCTCATTGCATCACGTCTTACACTCTCGCTAATCCAGATTCCTCTCCAACTCGGCTCAAACCAGCGCGGCCAGCAAAGCCTTGATCGACACGCACTAGACTGCAATAGTCGGCACACCTGGCCCTTGACGTTACACGATGCAGTCAGATCAGGACTATCGCCTGCAACCTGCTCGATCAGCAGCAAATCAGACGCATCGTGGATCGCCCGGCTGAAGCTGACATGCCCAGCCCTGCAGCCCATCACACTCAATTCGGCTTTAAAGCGATCGACTGCCGCTGCCTCCATCTTATCGCTCATCGTGGACAAATCAGCGTCCGTCAATGATAGAGCAGTTCGTCTGGACTTGTGCAGCCCTTCAGCTCAAGGGAAATTCGGTAAGTTGTGGCACTCTTCTTGCGTGGTCATGGCCCATCACATCTGTGTAACAAGGCGCATTCCAACCCACGCACTAGTCGAGTTAAAATGACTCCGTCTTTCCTTTTGGGGATTATTCAGATCCAGTCCGACAGATTGGGTACACCGACTACGTGAGGATGATGTATTCAGGTTCCTGTCAACACATCTGTATGGAGTGCGGAGTCGGAGTCCAAATGCGGCAATCGGAAGCCATCACGGAGTAAGCTGAAGATGATCATTCTGGTCGCATCTTCTGCGTTATTACCGGTGATTTAATTGGTCATCTGCGCAGTGTGATATTCCTGCTGCAGTGCATCGTCACATCCTCTATCGCGACTAAGCATTTCTTTTCCACCACTTGGTCTGAAATGGCGTTAGCTGAAGAACCCCTCATTGTACAGCGTAATCACAGCTCAGGCGAATGCGAGGTTAGTCCAACGGCTTATGACCTACACACGGCATAAATAAAGAGAAAGTATGTGCAAAGTATGTGACCAAAGTAGGCAGCCTGGACAGCACCAAGGCATGCTTGTGAGAGTGGAGGTAGCGTATAGCATCAGTTCGAGAGGTTATGAGTAAAAGGAAGAACTCGCCGAAGGAACCGCGCCAGATTTGTCCGCACATTCGGCTAAAGAGAACCATGTTGATAACTTATCGCAATCTGGATATATGATCTAGATGTTTGCGACCGGTCGATCAAAGGGATTTGTCAATTGCCTTATTGCAAAAGGCAATTATGCAGGCAGAATGAACGTTCATTTACTGCTGTAGATCTGAGCGTAGCCAGTAGACAACACCACGGTCGCATATACGAGAACGACTTCAGAATACTCTGTAGAGCATGTAGAAGAAGAACAAACGATAAATAAAAACACAAGACAAAAAAGAACACATGGCGCGGTTACTCGAGTGGCTTCTCCAACACATCCCCTCCCATGTGTGCGAGGACAACTACCACTGAACTAAAAGTGACATGTTAGTGAATACTTCTGAAATTGCGGTATATAACCATTCGTTTATTATCCATGTTCATTTATTCTATGTAATCCTCGATTGTTCAATATACAAATGCTTTCTATTTAATCTCTGTCATTTTTACAGATATGATTGCCCTGTAGGCTCGATTGTGGTATTTGCGACAATTCCTGTCAGACCCAAGAGTACGAAGTTGTATAGATGCAGTGGATATGAATGAAACACAAAGAATTCCATCATCTCGAGTCATGAAAAGCCACTCAATCATCACAATTCCATGTACACCAAATGATTGTAGGGAATTGGATTAATCCACCATAAATGCCCTGAAATTGGGTTCTCCGGAGTATCATCGGATGTCGGTATCGGGCTTGATTATGAATGCCGTCCTGAGATAGCAGAAACTAGAGGTTATTCAGCATATCCAGATTTCCAAGATCCCCAAACGGTAACTTGATCGACGACTCCTCCCTCTTTGGGCCACTGGTTCATCGTGTCGCCCACTGCCATTGTCGATGCTCTCAGTCTGCCAAATTCCTGCCGTTCTGATTTTGATATCGTAAATGGAATTCTTCAGGCACACGCTTCATGTAATTGAGGATATCCGATGATTTCCCGGACTGATCAAGAACAATTCGGGAATCGGGATGACGCAGTAACATGACTAGTAATCGGAACATCGGACTGTTCAGCTGGATATCGAAAGATCGACACTCGCTCGAACACTTGCTGGTTTCAAATGCCTGTCGAGGAGGGCGTCTGTTGCAGTCCAGGTACCTGGATTGGTTGTGTTGTTCAGTATGACGATAGTAACCGGTTTATTTTGTTTATTCCAGGTTGTATGTATGGTAGAAAGTATTCGCTGAATCGACAGCCATAGAGGCTGGGACGCAGGGAGTTTCCATGAGATTCGATAGATTCCCCCGAGAATTGGGCAGATCAATTATTGGCTCCTCAGATGAGATGGAAATGCGCAAATAACAATCGATTGTGGCTGCTCGTGGTAGGATTCGAGATGCAGGTTTGGCGTGTCCAACAACGTGGCGGATGATTTTTCAGGCTCGGACCAGTGCCTCAACTGGGATGGAGGCATCATGAGTGCGCAGGAATGCAGGCTTTTTACTTTGGTTCGCGGAGAATAAATGCATGTGTGAGGGATCGGGAAATCCGGTATAACGCCGGGGGTTTGATGAAGGATTCGAGAAGAACGACGATCATCCAGCTGGCAATTTCTCGAGTCGTTCCTGCATGGTGTTGAAACGAGAACAATCGAATGATAGTTCGAGGGTCTGAATGGCCGGGAAAGCCGGTGATCTGATAATGACGAGGGTTGGCGGATGATTCCTGGGGCCAATTTTTGGGTTGTTGTGGTGGAGCAATGATGAAACTCCTGATATATGGGCGAACAACAAGCCATGCGTGCCTGTTTTCCCCAAGATTGAGCATTGATTGTGGATCTTTTGCAGTTTGTCAAACACTCATCGAACTTTGTTTTCCCAAACATGCGATTCTGCCTATACAGTCCAGCTATATAAGCATCATCCTCACCACAACTACAGCCATCAAAAATAACATCAACAATCATCTACTCTACTCTTCTCTTCTCTCTATCCCAATCAACCACTCAAAATGAAGTTCTCCCTCTCCATGGTCGTGGCTTCTGCCGCCGTCGCCTCCGCTGCCAGCGTCGCCCCCTCTCCCTCTGGCTCGCCTGAGATCGCCAACCTCTTCGACATCCCCAAGAGCTGCCTCGAGATCCCCCAAGTGGTCGGCGACAAGCCCCTCAAGCTCATGCACTACTTCCACACCCAGGTCTGCGAGAAGAACTGCTCCGCCACCATCAACGAGCACAACCAGTACCTCGAGACCTCTGTCTACCCCCAGATCATGCAGGACGTGAACCAGAAGCTCGGTGTCTCCGCCAGCGACCAGAAGCTGTTCAACCAGACCCACACTGAGATCGTCGCCGCCGTCAAGAAGAGCTGCTCTTCCCAGGGCGAGAAGCCCCTCTGCAACGACCTCCAGGGTGCCTTCAACTGGGGTACCTGTGCCTTCAAGGCTTACCAGCCCATCATCGAGAAGCACATCAAGGATCTCTCCGGCGCTGTCAAGCTGTCTGATGAGAAGTGCGAGAAGGTCAAGGAGCTCGACTCTGACCAGGCCATCTGGCAGAAGACTCTTCCTGGCTACATTGACAACTTCGCCAAGCAGTGCGCCAAGGAGAACTAGGTATGTCCACTGATCTCACAGATTGAAGATTATACTAACTGTCTAGATCAACATGACTGTCCGAGTGCAGGACATTGGGACTGATCCGAGATCCATGGCTGACGATGGACGAAAATACGCCTGTATGTTGATGCACGCATGGCACTCTTTGCTTGTATACAAGCCGCAATCTGTCGATAGATAGTTGTATCCATTCCTTTATATATCTGTATGAAATCACGTTATCCAACGTTCTCCTGCATAAACGAAGCCCAACTGGTAAAACAATTCCACAACTTCCAATTTAGAGATACCGTCCCTGTAGATCATCCACCCAGCTTTGCATCTGAGTAGCCTGTCAATCGAAGGAAAAAATGGGTCGATAAGCCACGTTCCTGATCGATATATGTTTATTCATTGTGTGTTTGAAGGAACATAAGTCATGCAATAACCCCGACAGGATTGATGTTCTGTCGATTCATTGGGCCCTTGATTGAACTGAACATATTAAGCCTTGATATAGTTCTGATAGTAGAGGAGAAAGATAAATGGGGTGTAGATGTGTAGCTGAATGAAGCCAAATCAACGTAATAGCAACGATATATATCTATCAATATTCCACTACATCCTGGTGACCACCCAATGAATTTCGCAGTATCAGTATGAACGATAGGAAATCTATAGATGGTTATGGGGCGATGGGTTGTATGCAGAAATGGAAGGTTGGCGCTTTGTTATGCAGTTGAGGAGAGAATGGTCTCCGCGGCCATGCATTGCGTTGGGAATATTGGAGGATAACCGAGGCATGAGTTTTAGTGATGGTAGCTGTCTAGGTTCAAGTAGTCTTATCACGAATAAGTGATCGTCAATAGACACTATGGCCGAGCGGTCTAAGGCGGCAGCCTAGAAAGCTGTTCTCTTCGGGGGCGTCGGTTCGAGTCCGACTGGTGTCGACATTTTTTTTTTCTTTTTTCTTCCCCAGCTTGACAAAATGCCCGGAACATCCGCTGACCACATCTCTTTTGCTCCTCGGATCGGAATCCGCTCCAGACATGGAAATGATCTTCACGGCCAAGGTTCACACCTGATATCCACGGCTATTGTGAACTAATTTCCTGATGCATCAGTACACAAACAACCATCATGTTGCGCATGCTCCCATATCTCCCACTCGGCCTCCTTGGGCTATTCCCACAAATTATAGCATCAACATGTGATGCTCGCCCATACTCAGCCTGGATGGCAGACAGTGTGATTGGTCGTGGTCAAGCAACAGTCGCCCCTGGGGATAAACCATCGGCTTCAACATATTTGCAGATAGGCTTTTTCCAAACTGCAATTCTCCGGTTGAAGGAGTATTATGACACTCCTGAATCGGCATGTGCGCAAAGTGACTGGGAGGAGTATCTCAGAACGAGCACCGACAGCATCGCCCCTTTTCTCCTGAATGCCACGCACGACACCGAATATCCACTAGACAGACTTTCGACTGGGAGAGGTCTTACATATCAGTATGTCTGTCTGCCTTTTATCCACTCAGCATGCTAATTATAATTCAGGTACAAACAAGCAGGCAACATCACTGCTAATTCAGCCGAGAACGCATTGCGAGAGTCCATCAACCTTCAGCCCCGAAATCAATTCGGCGGATATTGGTACTTCACCTATCCAGAGTGGAGCTACCTGGATGGAATCTACTCTCTTGTGCCGTTTCTTTCCTATTACACCACCAACTTTGATTCCACCAACAGCTCTGCTGTAGCGGGGGATATCATCCACCAACTCGATCTGCTCTGGTCGCACTGTCGGCACAACAGCACAGGGCTTCTTGTGCATGGATACGATGCGTCTAAGAATGCCAGTTGGGCGAATCCTGTCACCGGAGGTAGTCCTATCGTTTGGGGTCGCTCGTTGGGGTGGTATCTCATGGCTCTCGTTGATACACTGGAGTCAATGACCCCGGGATTTCCGCACGAACTAAAGGAATATCTGCACCGGCGTCTTGTCGAGCTCACAGCTTCTGTTGTCGCAGCTGCTGATCCTGAAACCGGGTGTTGGTGGCAGGCAATGAACTACCCCGGTCGAGAGGGAAACTATATCGAGTCAAGTGGTTCAGCCATGTTTACCTACGCGCTATACAAGAGTGCGCGACTGGGGTATCTTCCAGACAGATTAAGTGGAAAGTCATCCGACACTGCGAACCAGTGCCGGAACCATCTGGTCGACAGCTTTGTGGTGGATAACAAGAATGGAACCCTCGGTTATAATGGGACTGTGTCTGTCTGCAGTTTGAATTCGTCTGCTACTTATGAGGTGAGTGGTGTATGAACAGTTGCTTCAGTGTAGAGCTAACCTTCATCTCCAGTACTATATCACGCAGCCTTTGCTGTATAATAGCGTCCATGGAACTGCGGCATTCGTGCTGGCCAGCTTGGAGCATGAAATTTCAGAGCATGCAAAGCAGTAGGTTTAGTCATATATAAATAAATAGCACAGTATAGTCATAATAGCTCTATATCATAAACAACGAAAAAGTCGCATTACCTGTACTTCTAATTCCAGTGATAAGGGTCTCTGCGCAGACGGGTGGCAGCAAAGGGCGGTGGGGCTATCTGGCCAATCAGAGAGCATGAAACAGTCTCAAAGTGTAAAAACTGCATGTCTATTCATTAAATTGTCGATAACTGAGATACTTTCTATATTCTAGACAACCAACACGATAGAGTAAGGCCAGAATTCAATTCTGCCAAGTGACATTTTGAGCCTGACTTGGGCTTTTCCTTCTGCTTTCCCAAGAACCTACCGGCCAATCACATCCCACGCTGAAAATAGACAGGCTGTGCTGCAGTGGCGCTAACCGCATTTGGTTCTATCTGGCGCTCCCCACAAGCGCGATGATCGATCAGCCTCCAATTCTTCCGCTTCCTCTCGATCTGATCTTCTCGTGGTTGACCGTTCGATCCTTGGAATTATGAAGACCCTCAGCCTCCTGATGATGTTCCTCTTGGCACTCCCTTTCCGGCGAAATGCACCGCTCGGTTGCGCCCCGGCGCAGGGCTTGGCCTACGTTCGTCGTTTTTGGGGCAATCAGCGCGCTGGAGATCTGCATCGTGACGGTAAACCACGTTATTCTTGTAGCTGTCAATACGAGACTCTTTTTGGGGGCCATTATGGCATGTCGTTTCCTTGGAATTGGCTCTTGGCTAGCTACGTGGGAGTTGTCTGGTGAAAGTATATATATCACCAATGATCCCATTTTGTGCTATTCAACAAACAAGTTGATCATCGTTCAACATGCACTTCACTCAAGCTCTTCTTCCATTTTCATTAATCGCTGCGGCTTCGGCCAGCGTGATTCCTGCCCGTGATTCTGCAGCGACTCAGAAGATCAAATGGGGTCCCTGCGGCTTCAACGGCACTTTGCCCATCGTGTGCGGCAATCTATCCGTTCCCCTGGACTATACCGACAAATCATCCAAAGCAACCTTGACCCTTAACGTTATCAAGGCCCCTACTGCCCACAAGCCATCCAGAGGAAGCATCTTATTCAACTTTGGTGGTCCGGGTGGAGATGGACAGCAGAATCTGGCATCGATCGCGAGTGCGATGCAGGCGTAAGTAGCACATCCTACGGCAAAATGGGCAAAAAGCTCACTATATACTAGTATGACTGGTGGCTACCACGATCTGATCAGCTTCGACCCCAGGTAAGACAAACTGCTTTGTCTGCATTGCATTGCACTGTACTGACAATGAGCAGAGGAACAGGAAACACCCTCACCTTCTCCTGCTACAACGACACCCTCACGAGAACCGTCAGCACGCTGAACCTCAAGCAGGAATTGGTCAATTCATCGGATACAGCTGTGGGAAGAACATGGGCAGCCGGAAAGGTGCTTTCGGATACCTGTCTGGGTCGGTTGAAGGGAAACAGCAGCCTTGTTGGTACTGCCTTTGTCGCGAGAGATATGATGCAGATTGTCGATGCTCTGGGTGAAGATGGCAAGCTCAGATACTGGGGTAAGAGCTTCACAGCATCGTCTGATAATAGTTGCTGATTATAGTAGGTGTTTCATACGGAACTGTTCTCGGTGCAACGGTTGCTTCCATGTTCCCGGATCGCATGGACAAGGTCATTCTGGATGGCGTGCAGAATCCCCACGAATACTACCGCGGATAGTATGTATTCGAATGTCAACATGCATACGGTGATGGAACTGACAGAGAACAGCGAGATCGAAACGTTCACCGACACCGACGCAACCTTTGAAGGCTTCCTGTCCGGCTGCGTGAAATCGCCCAAGAACTGCGCGTTGGCTCGTGGAAACGCAACCACAGCCAGCCTGAAAAAGAGCATGGCCAAGCTGTTCGACTCGATCAAATACCAGCCCGTCCAATTCGGCCAGTCCCTGATCGACTACACCTTCCTCAAAAGTCATATCTTCAGCACTCTCTACTATCCCAGCTCTTATCCTACCCTAGCCGCTCTCCTAGACAGCCTCGTCACTGGAAACGTCACCGCACAAGCAGATCTCTGGACCACAACCCTGGCTGCACCTGCACCGATCGCGAATGAAGCCCTCGCTGGTATTAAATGCGGTGATAAATCCACGCGAGCATCCAGCCTGTCCGCAATCACCCCGATCATTGACCACCAGCTCCAATCGATCAAGTGGTTTGGAGATGTTGCTGGAACCACCATCCTGCAATGCACGCGGTGGGGAATGGCTGCCAAAGAGCGATACCAGGGCAATTTCCAGGCGAAAACCAAGAACCCACTCTTGATTATCGGAAACACATATGATCCTGTCACGCCTCTTGTGTCGGCTCGCAATGTCAGTGCTGGATTTGAAGGTAGCGTTGTGTTGCAGCAGAACAGCTATGGCGTAAGTTACACTTAATCCCTTCAATTTGATGATACTAACGCATCCACAGCACATGTCCATTGCGCAGCCATCCAACTGCACGATCAATTACATCCAGAATTATTTCTTGAATGGAACGCTGCCAAATCCGGGCACCGTCTGTGAACCTAACAATCCCCTGTTCTACAAGGCATAAGAATTGGTTGTCTGGGAACATAGAATGCATATGCCGGTGCTCATCTCTTTCTAATATTGTTTATCTTTCCAAGTTGAATAGAGTTGCCGATTATTCTTTTTAGATACAATTTGTCTAATAATATTTTCCAATGGAACACTTGATTCTGACCTTGTCGCATGCACCAACGATCATGGACGGATATAATATCCGGGATCTCACTTTGAAGAGATGTCCCTCTGTGCTGCATCGCGAGAGGATCACCAGCCACTCGGGTGTGGTCGAAACCCCTTTTCAGTTTCCAGTTGAATGGATCTACTATATATTTAAGCAGAAGATCCCCAACTTGGAAGATAAATAAACACATCCATGTATTAGATATATAAAATGGCAAATCAAGGATCCCACGGCCCCTGAGCACGTCTTCCAGTCAAAAGCAAAGGTTCTATGCCGTCATCCTGCACAACAAAAATATCTTCATGCCTGGCACCAAACTTATCCACCAAGTAGATACCCGGCTCCGAGGTAAAGGCCATACCAGCTCTAAGAATAGTGCCGACATTGCCTTGGTTGAGATAGGGGCTTTCGTGGGCTCAAGATCTGTCAGCTGAGTTCAAAAAATCATGGTATCATCTCACCTTTGATTCCAATTCCATGGCCAACACGGTGAGTAAATGCTTCTCCGTATCCGGCCTCTGTGATGACCTGACGAGCAGCAATGTCTACACTGGCTGCGGTGGAGTTGGTGTGGAACTGCTTGATTGACTGTGTTTGGGCTTCGAAGACAACATCCCAGACCTTGCAATTTTTATTAGTATAATGGCGTGAACGTGGGAGAATGTTACTTGCCTTTAGCTTCTCTTTGACTGAGATAGACAACTCCGTCTCGTCAGATGGCTTGGGGAAGAATGGCGGAAAGAATGTGCGACAGATATCGGACGAATAGCCATAAAGATGTGCTCTGCTGATGTTAGAAGAGACACCAGAATGGGGGGCTACATACCCAACATCGATCAAAACAAACGTGTCCGCCTCGAGGACTTTACTTCCATTCGTGCCTCCATGAGGATTTGCAGCATTCTCATCTGTATCCATTAGCTTGAAGTTAATAAAGGATGGAATATAGTACCAAACAGAACAATATCAAAGAATGGCTCCAGGCCAACAGCAGAAAGCGTATTATCCAAGACTTGGGCAATTTCACTCTCCGTCAGTCCAGGATAGAGACACTTTCTCATCTGTCTCACAGCTTCCACCGTGCCCGTATTGACTGCCTGCAAGATGCCCAGTTCGCGATCTGACTTGATCTGTCTCACTGCCTCGACGTTGCCTTGCAGTCCACTAACTTCAAAGCCAGCGTGTGATAAGCCACGCTGGATAAAGTCGCGCATTTCTTCATCGACCATCAATCGAGGGGTGTGCTGTAGGTCTGTGAAGATATTCGATAATTTGAGAGTTTTGTATGGGTTCCAGTGCTCTTCCCATGGAATAATGTCGATAGAATCAACAAAAGGCATTCCTAGAAGACGAGCTCGTTCTGCCTCGAAGGATGGACAGAGAAATGAAGTCTGAGCAGTGATCTCGCCAGTTTGGGGTTGTATATATGGACGAACAATCATAAGAAACGGTCGTTCTTCTGGCTGATATTATTTAGGGCTGATATTTATAGTGAGATTAGAAGATACACACCTCCCAAACCTCCCACTCGGGCTGACTGACGTTGGCATAATACTTGAATGTGTAGCCAGGTTCGACTGTAAAGGCATCGACATTGTCTTGCACAAGAGCTTTGGCTAGGCGAATGCGACGCTCTTCGTAATCCTCCACTGTGGCAGGAGAGGCGTTGTCCAAAAAGTACAGGCCAGTGTCGAGTAGATTGTTGATAGAGCATTGTTGGAATTGTTCCAGCTTTGATAAAGTTTGGAGGTGATGATAGCCATAGTCCTGAAAGAAATAAAAATAACCTCCAGTGAGCAGCAGAAAGGCTGCCAAAAGATGCAGCAGTCGATGATGCGGTCTTTTCTGATATTGATATTTATCAGAATTATCCATCAACAGACTGTCCCTTTTCGACATTGTGAATGAACCAGGATGTTTGAATGAAAGATAGATGGATTCTGCATCGGCAGTTGTGAAATGCCATTTTATTTCCCCTCAGTTGGCTTTCCCCGCTTTGGCTGTCCACTGATAAGACAGACAGGGATCTTGCATGGATATCATTGCCGTCCCATGTCGCTGTTCAATGAAGCCAATGGAAGTGCACTGATATGGATATTTCTCATATATAAGGCATGTCTTCATTATCGTGTCCGAGTTAGTTTGACTAACAAAGATGGCTGATATCACTGCAGTGGAAACTCCGACGCCAGTCGAGGAAAAACAACAGACCAAAGTCGACGAAAGCGACATCCAACATGACTCCAATAGAGGTTACTCAAGAATATCTGTTGTTTTGATGGTCGTTTTCTCTGGCCTCGCCATCGGGTCCGATGGCTTCAATGCATCCATCATCGGCAACCTGGAGCTCATCATGGCCGTCATCTACCCCCAAGCATTAACAACAGAAGTCGCTTCTCGTCTGTCGAATGCTTTTATGGTCGGTATGATTATTGGCATGCTTTCATTTGGTTATATTTCAGACAAAGTAGGACGGAAAGCTGGCGCTGTCCTGACGACGAGTGTGCTGGTGATTGGCATCGCTCTCAGTGCTGGTGCCAGCGGAGTCACTCGCGATGGCATGTTCTGGATGCTGATTATTGCTCGAGGCATTGCCGGAGTCGGTGCAGGAGGGTGAGAATGCCTTCCTCTATCTATCTTCACTATTGACACGGCCAGAGAATATCCTGTCGCCGGTGCTGGTGCCGTCGAAGCAACCGACGAGACTCCCGGCGTGCGAAACAAACGCGGCTTCATCTTCGCCATGATTGGCGATTTATCAGCGTCGTTAGGCTTTGCCTTTGGATCGCTGGTGCCTCTGATCCTGCTGCTCTGCTTCCATAATAACGTCCAGCACTATGAGGCCGTCTGGCGTATTTCACTCGCACTGGGAGTGATTCCGCCCTTGTCGATCTTTTGGTTCCGCTATCGAATGGCGATGAGCTCAGCGTACAAGAAGAGTGCGATGCAGAAGCAGCGCATTCCCTACTGGCTGGCTGTGAAGAAGTACTGGCGGCCTCTTCTGGGTGTTTGTGCGTCGTGGTTTATGTGTGTACCTCTCTACTTGTATTTGGGCGCATCTGACTGAACAGTTATAACTACATCTCCTACCCTTTCGGGCTATTTTCAACGACCATCACCGAACGGGTCAACCCAACCTCTTCACTCACTCTCAACATGGCCTGGGGAACGCTCATCAACTGCTTCTACATCCCCGGCGCTTTCATCGGCGGTTTTCTCTCCGACAAGATCGGACGACGCCGCACCATGGCCCTGGGCTTCCTTCTACAAGCCATCCTCGGCTTCATCCTCGGCGGCGCACTGGACAAAATCCAACCTCACCTCCCTGCCTTCATCATCCTCTATGGCATCTTCCTTACTCTCGGCGAAATCGGACCCGGCTCGACCATCGTGCTAACAGCCAGCGAGAGCTTTCCCACCGCACTTCGCGGCCACGCGGTCGGGTTCGCTGCTGCATGGAGCAAAGCCGGGGCATCGATTGGGACTGCTGTGTTCAAGCCGATTCTGGCCAGTTGGGGAGATGATTCTTTTCACGGGACGCAGGCGGTCTTTCTGATTGGGTCTGGGTTTGCGGTTGTTGGAGCGTTGGTTGCGTGGTTTGTTCTGGGTGATGTGGATGATCGGTTGGATAATGGCGATGAAGCGTGGAAGCGGTATTTGGCCGGGAATGGATATAGAGTCGAATGGGGGGTCAGTGAGGGGGGAGAGAAGAGTTTGTAGTGTGACATTATCTATTTTATCGGAGTGGATATAGAATGGATATGACGCATAGGATATATTGAGCAAGGGATGGTGATCTATATTACAT
Source organism: Aspergillus wentii DTO 134E9 (assembly GCF_001890725.1). NCBI lineage: Eukaryota > Fungi > Ascomycota > Eurotiomycetes > Eurotiales > Aspergillaceae > Aspergillus > Aspergillus wentii. The sequence continues at coordinate 2,477,175 of NW_024467837.1, forward strand.
CGTGCTACAAATGTACTGGTAAAGATAAATCCTTGTTCAAAGCTATTTTGCATTCTTTTGATCGCCTTCTTTCATTGGACTTTGGATGATGTATCTGGCTCGATGGGGAAGTATACCGGTTACACAGTTTCAAAGGGATGACTGCATTGAGTGTCGGAACGGGCCTACTGTCTGCCCACAACAGCAGCAGGGAACCGGTTTTACAGCTTGGTGTGTTGCACAGTATCCATATTACGATGGTGTCACAGGATGGAGATTCAAATGGAGTTTTGTGATCATCTGCAGGCTGCTCCCTTACGCGGTGCCTCGTGGATGATGCATCTGCGGCGCTTCCAAGACGAGTAGGGATGGAATAGATCGGAAATGCCTGACTGGTGATGCCTGATACGAGTGACTACTCTTCACTCGTGTTACACAGCATCATTGCCTGGCCAAAGAATGATCGTCCCTCGCTGAAATGTAGCAGTCGGTTGTATGACATCAGCTATACACAATTGGTATGATAGACCAAGCTAAGCCACAATTCAAACATAAGAGATGCATAGAAATCCACGATCGGCAGAGGGCAGATAGTCGCTGCTTTGGGAAAACGCACAGCATCCAGACGGATGGGAAGATAGATGAGCTGAAGCTATTCAGACTATTGAAACACTGGTCGACTCATATTAATTTGTTCTTCACTGGTAAATCAGTTACCATCCTACGCTTGGATACTCGTCGACTACCCGGATCTTCTCGCCAACATGTCCTTTCAATCGAACGAGACTATGATCCACAACCAGCCAGCAGGCCAATGGGCTGGAAACCTGACTCTTCAGTCTAGTAGATATCCTCCCCCAACCATCCAGTGGGCGCAGGTCTCCAATGCTGGCAACACCGGTAAGCGAATTGAAAGATATGAAAGACATGGACTGACTCATATAGCCATCGAATTGAAGCAAATCCACGTTGCAAAACCAGCCCCCGACGAGGTCTTGGTGAAGATCGAGTACTCGGGTGTCTGTCACACCGATTTGCATGCGTGGAAAGGTTCATTGGTAATCCCGTCTTATTTGGATATTGCTGACTCTTCTAGGCGACTGGCCGGTGATACCAAAGGATTTTTGCGTGGGTAAGTCTTCATTCTCTTGCATGTAGTATTCAATCCTCACGATATAGGTGGCCATGAGGGCGCAGGCTATGTCGCTGCAGTAGGATCCAGAGTCTATGATCTCCGGATTGGAGATGCAGTGGGAATCCCGGTGAGACTATACCATCCTTATGACATTGCCATATTGATACAGATATAGTGGCTTAATAGAACCTGCGGCTCCTGCGAGTTCTGTATCGCAGGCAACCAGCCTCTGTGTCCGGGAACGCAACTGTCTGGATGCAACGTCGACGGCACCTTTCAACAGTACGCCATTGCCAAAGCAGAGAATACAGTCCGCATTCCCGTTGGTATTCCGTTGGAAACTGCGGCTCCAGTGGGTTCTTTCTAATATGATATCTACTCGATACTAATTACGGAATAAGGTCCTTTGTGCGGGTATCACTGTCTACAAAGCTCTGCTCGAGGCAGATCTCAAACCGGGACAAACTGTCGGTAAGCAGCCACCTTGCAGTGACCTGCATGATTCTCTTACTGACGATATCAGCCATTATCGGTGCCGGCGGAGGACTGGGAGCATTGGCCTGCCAGTATGCCAAAGGGATGGGATACAAGGTGCTGGCCCTGTCGTCTGGAACGGCAAAGAGAGCGATGTGTCTGGGTGAGCTGGGAGTAGACTACTATGCTGACTATAGATCCCCAGATGTGGTCAGTGAGGTGAAGAGTATCACCAATGGAGGACCCCATGCTGCTGTCATTGTGTCTTCGGTGGAAGAGCCGTTTCGCCAAGCATTGGGTGTACAACTCCATGATCCAAGTATGCAATTGTATACTGACTGGCTCTAGTACATTCGCCCTGGAGGCACTGTCGTCGCAGTTGGCCTCCCTCCAGGCAAAATGTCGACTGATATCTTTTCCATGGTGACTTCCAAGGTCAACATCAAAGGATCCTATGGTGGCAACCGACAAGAAACAGAAGAGGCACTGGCAGTTCTTGCTCGGGTGGGAATCAAAGTGCAGCCCAAGGTGGTCGGCTTTGCAGAGCTCCCCCGTATCTTTGAAATGATGGACCGAGGCATGTTCGAACAATATATGGGAGTCCATCACTAACAGTTGTCAGGCCAAATGCAAGGTCGAGCCGTGTTGAAGATCGGAGACCAGCTATCCAGATATCCTGAGCGCCCCGGTCTGAGAGATCCGGAAACACCCAGTCTCTACCAGCCTGGCAAACCCGGCAATGTCGTGTCGCCGACTCTCCAGCAGGCCATTGAGAAGGCTGGAGGCGATTTCCGTTCAGACACGGTGACTGTTCCAACTGAGCCAGTTATGCAGGTGAGTCTACTGTTTATATAGATGAGTTGATGTTGATGATCGAATTCTAGGCAATTGTAAACGCTGCCACCTTTGGAGACAACATCTACGATGAGAACGGCGATTCCGCAGTTAACGAGTTGCAAGACAAGATCGCCCGGATGACAGGCAAAGGAGCAGCGCTGTTTGTACCGTCTGGCACGATGGGCAACCAGATATGCCTGCGCACTCATCTGCACCAGCCCCCTCATACCATCCTGCTCGACTATCGTGCCCATGTCCAGTGCTGGGAGACAGGCGCCATTCCTGTTCTCTCGCAGGCCACTGTGACTGGAGTCGAGCCTAAGAACGGAGTGCATCTGACGCTGGAGGATATAAGAGACCGCATCGTTCTAGAAGATAACTGTATGTTCCTTCATCCACTGTCTTGTCAGGTCTAACGCTCTCAGTCCATTTCCCACCCACCCGCGTTGTCTCCCTCGAGAACACCCTGAGCGGCACCATCCTCCCCATCCAAGACGCCCGCTCCATCTCCAACCATGTGCGCAGTGTCCCCGTTCCACCAGGCCGGCCACGAATCGCTATGCACCTTGACGGCGCCAGACTATTCGAAGCAGTGGCGGCCGAAGGAGTCGATATGAGAGACTACCTTGCCAACTTTGACACCGCCAGTCTCTGTCTCTCCAAGGGCGTGGGAGCCCCTATTGGCAGCATCATTGTTGGATCCAGAGAATTCATCAACCGCGCTGTCTGGTTCCGCAAGATGTTTGGCGGTGCCACCAGACAGGCTGGCATGATGGCTGCTGCTGCCTCGGCTGCGCTGGATCACAATCTCCCTGAGCTCCCTCGAGTGCACACCCTGACTCGCCGAGTGGCTGACTATCTCTGTGGAATCGGATATGAGTTCTTGCTGCCTGTCAATACCAACATGATCGTGCTGGACCTGAAGAAGATGGATCTCCCTGGAGAACAGATCGTCAATTATTGTAAAAAGCATGGGCTTTCAGCGTTCCCTAATGGCCGACTGGTCTTCCATCATCAGACTTCGGAAGATGGCGCATCTCGACTGCAGACTGCCCTATTGGAGCTGATCACCAACCACAGACGGTCGAAGCTGTGGGGATAGATTTTCTGGATTTATTTGTATGCTTAAAAGATAATATATAATTATGATACTATACACATACGTTATGACTCCCCACTCGGCCTGGAATCCAGAATACTGAATGGCAAATCCGGATTTGCGATTTGATCCACGATGGAATAAAACTCATACGACGAAATGCCAATATCGTTGAGAAACTCAATATCACTTGACAGCGCATCTGTCCGCAAGGCCTCACTCTCTATCACCGAAGCATTAATTTCACCATCACCAGTGTGATTTTCCTGCTCCGCCCTTGGACTATTGGACAACGTCAGAGTCTGAAAGCCTTGTGATTTTGCACGCGCAGCCAATTGCTCAAGGAGAGCTTCAAGGTGAGACAATTCCGCCTTGCGCACTTCGGCTACTTTGTTTCCTTTGGCTATCATCTCGTCCAATATTAGATGGGCCTTTTGGCTGTATGCGTGGTCGTTACCCTTTGGGAAGAGGGTGTTGGCAATGGCCAGATGGAGAGTGGCTGCGTATGTGAATTCGAGGTCGTATGGCAGGAATACCTCTGTTCAGTTAGCAGATATTAACGACAGAGGAGAAGAACTAACCAAGAAGGCCATCATCTTCAGATAATATCTGGAGTGTCTTGTCGGCTGATTTAATGCCGATCGAAATCAATGTCTCTGTGGGAGTGAGAAAGTCCTGCCAATCTTCTCTCTCGTGGCTGTCATTCTCAAACCACTCTTTGAGAACAGAGAGAAGAAGAGGGCGTGTGGCGACAATTACACACTTTTTATAATTAGAATGAGCCATTGTGTAGGATTACTTTACTGACCTGGTGATATAGCAGGGTGATATGCCTCGTCCCATTCGGTGTTCTATCAACGGAGTTTCGAAATCTGGAATGGACCATCCTCTCAACCTCTTCAGCATGCCCAGCCAGCGAGTGTAGAATAGACCGTGTCGTATCTAGAAACACTCCCAATTGAGTCTTTTCCGATTTGTATACCGCTGAATAATGTTAGACATAGTACTTGAATGGACGCTGACTGAACCTACTGGCCATGATAAACGATAGTAACCGCGACAGTTTCGCCTGGAGACTGAGAATAACCTCCTTATGAGAGCATCTACTCGACGGCTCAATCGAAGTGCTGATATCGCTATCCTGCGTCGTCGTGGGAAGCCCGACCGATGAGGAGAAATGGCTGTCCATGATGTACAACGTCCACCACAGATTACGACATCGGGTCACTGTTTCAGCACCGAGTTGATCGTCAGGGAGCTGGGTGTGAAGGCCTTCAAACTGTGCTATTCGGACTGCCTGGCCGACCTGTCTGAGTTAGCAGGTATCATCAGAAGAGAAAGATCACTTGCATATATATGCGCCGCTTCTCTTTGGTCGATGGAGTATAGATACAACCCAGCCAAGGCGAGAACCTCGATCGCCACCACACTATGCTTCCACAAGGAGATATGTTCTGGCATCAGCGACATGGCACGGACAAAAAAGGTCGAACCTGGCGGGTCTTTGTTTCGTGATCCCAGACGAAATGCTGTCCCAAAAGCAAAAACCAACAACAGTTGAATAAACCAGAGTCTATCTTCATTCACGATACTGGCAGCGTCGCCGTGATAAAATTCCCGAAGACGGCTGACAAACAGCCCCTCATTGAAGAATTGATAGTTCTGGCCGAGGTGGAATTTTGCTATATTGAACAGATACAAAGCGTGGTCGAGAGAAGGAAGACGACTGGTATCTGGAGGATCATTTGCGGCACATCGAGACAGCTGGAGAGGATAGATCTCTCTTTCTAACAGGACAGGGGCGTGATCTGGATACTTGTTGTGCAGCTTTTCGGTCATCATGATGGTGAGGCGAGCAGTAAACGACCAGGTGGACGACGGAGCCAGCCAGACTGTTTGTCAGTACCTGAAGAAACATCAATACGATGACTTACTCCAGTGTCGTCTGTTTGGTTTTGTGTTTTTAATCGTCGTTGAGGGTAATGTAAATGGATTCGTCCAGATACTACGCGCATAGCCAGTGGCCGGTGGTGATTCTTCTGCAACATCCAAAGGCATCCCAGCAGTGTCGATTGTATCTGATTGCGATAATGACGGAGAAGGAACATTGTGATTGTTCTTTTGATGCTCTTGAACCTGTCTCTCCAATTCCCGAAGATATCTGGATGTGTTATCATCCATCGTGGTAAAGGTCCAAGCGACGAACCTTTCTGACACGATAATCTTGTTGACTCCTTCAGCAAACTCGCAGTGTATCATTCGCCGCTGGCAGTTGTTGCAGGGCTCATTTCCAGAGCATTTGATCTTGCTATGCCTGCATGCGATGCATCTGCCATTATGTCAGCTCTCCATGCCGCGAAGATTGTTGATGGTAAGCGCTTACGCATTTGACGTCCTTCTTGCTTTGCGACGGTCTGTCTGCATTTTATCAAGCAGCTATAGAAGCAGGAAGAATGAGGTTGAAAGATGGACATTGTTTGGGAAATGAAGCTATCTCCGGTCCTTGTCGACCCCGCACTTGACCAAACAATGAGGGGAAGATAACAATTGGAGATATTACCGTCTACGACTATCACACCCGATAGATCCGAAAGTCTCTCTTATCTCGGGTTCTTCGGATGATGCGTCATACTAGTGACATCTGGGATTGCAATGCGCACTGAATACTAGGCTGTATCTCCACTCTGCCTCTTGGGATCTTTCCATCCAACCATCTGAAGTATCTCAGCCCAGAACCCAACAGGAGGCGATGTTACCACCGCCTCATAAGCATCAACCAGCGGTCGCTCCCAGATCAAATCTGCCTCTTGGGCCCTCGCAACCTTGGTGCGATAGGCGAGTTTCCAGAAGGAATACGTAATAACAGCCACGATGAGCATCGCGTAATGCGTGAAAAAGTTGGAGACATCCCACGGGGTGAAGCTGGCGTAACCGTAGAAAATCACAATCAGCGACTCCCCAACCAGTCCGATCCAGGCGCTGTATGGCTGGAATCGTCCGTAGTATGGGAACTTGGCGCGATCGACGTTTTGTGTCTGACAGGCCCAGTAGAAGAAGATATACGTCACCGAGACGACAATATAGTTGATGATGCCCCCGGCAGTAATGAGATTGGTGAGCCAGGTGAGTGCTTGCGAGGATCCGTTGCCCAGTTGAAGCAGCGACAGCAGAGGGAAGCACATCACGACCATGACGCAGTATATGGGCACTCCTTTCTTGGTGCATTTGGCCAGAAAGTGTGGAGCTCTGCCGTCCACCGCGAGGCCATACAGACTGCGACTGGCGGCGTACATGTAGCTGTTGCCAGCGGAGAAGATGGTCGTCACGAGAAGTGCATTCGTCAGGTGTGGCAGTCCACTCATATTGAGATTCTGCATTGCAATGATGAATGGCGAGGATCCCTCAGCGCCATCGCTGGCGTTGGTGATAAAGATGGACACGAGGGTTGGGTCGTTGTATGCGATGAGCACGCCAACACAGAGGGCGCCCATGATGTAGAAGAAGAAGAAGCGCCAGAAGACGGTGATGAATGCGCTTTTCACGTAGACTCGAGGATGCTTTGCCTCTGAGAACAGATACTGCAGTAGGAGGAAGCCACTGATTTATAGCCATGGAGATCAGCCACATCTTCGGAGCACCCAGGTTGGATATCTCCAGCGAGTCAAGATGGCTCAAGCGCATCTTTCACCGAGGGTTCTAACTGTGTTTGTATATGTTTTGCGGTGGAGAGTCTACTTCTTTCAGTGTATCTGGTCACGTCTCTCGTTCCATCCGAGAAGACCGATCTGTCGTATCCGATTGATATTCAGAAAGCCGAGGGTATGGCAGTGAGAAGATTCGGGAATATCGGGTCCAGATGGCCACGAGGACAGGATCGATATGCTGTCGATATAGCAGATGAGGCATGATTCTCGGACTCAAAAGGGATATATCTACCACTCAATATCTCATATCAAGACAAATCAACTAAACCATCAATTCATATTCAAAGATATCTTACTCTATCCCGTACAACATGACGCAGACCGCAGTCGTATCAGCACCGCCTCAAGTGGCTCACTTGACAACGACACAAAGAGCCATTCGCCCAACAAACAAAATGCCCCAGTTCTTAGTTGACGAGGCCCAGATAGCAGACAAACAATGCTTTGACCCGAAGAAGCACCTCAACTTCAGTCCTCCCAGCAAAATCTACACCATGGAAGAGATCGGACTGGATGGCCAGGGAATCTCCCCTACTGCAGTGACGGCGCCTTTCCAGCTCTTTACGGAAGAAGCCATTCGACAGATGAGAGCGGAGATCTTCAGTCTCCCTGTTTTGGAGAACTGTCGATATACATCGCCTTTTATCAAGAATACCATTCGGGGAATGGGTCCTGCGTATGTCACTGATCCTGTGTATTGACGGCAACCGCTGATTCTCTCTTGTTTAAGGCGAGCACCATTCACCTGTGATGCCTGGAACTCGTCCGATCTTCTTGCCAGAATGTCCGAAGTGGCTGGTGTTGACCTTATTCCCGCGATGGATTATGAAATCGCTGCCATCAATATCTCCGTGAACGATCAAACTGTAGCAATTACAAACAACGGTACATCTGACTCTGATGATGGACTGCCAGTTTTTGCGTGGCACCGCGATAGCTATCCTTTTGTCTGTGTCACCATGCTCTCTGACTGCACCGGTATGACGGGTGGAGAGACTGCCCTGAAGACGGCCAGCGGGGAGATTATGAAAGTGCGCGGTCCTGCAATGGTATGTACTTTCTGAATCTATTCAAAATATCCATATCTCACTGTCTACAGGGAACTGCTGTTGTCATGCAAGGACGATATATCGAACATCAAGCACTCAAAGCACTCGGTGGCCGTGAGCGTATCAGCATGATCACCTCGTTCCGGCCAAAGTCGCCATTTATCAAAGACGAAAGCGTGCTGACTGGTGTGCGTCCCATCAGTAATGCATCGGAACTGTATGCCCAGTTCATCGAGTATCGAGTTGAGATTCTGCAGGAAAGGCTTCGAGAGTTGCAGAAGAAGGAAAGACAGCGGGAGAGAGCCAACCGTCCGTTTGACACGGTGGAAGTCAAGAGGATTCTGAAGGAGCAGAGGGACTTTATGGATTCTACGATTGCAGAGCTTCTTGTATAGCTTGGATGTTGTTATCTTGATGATGTATTGATTGAATTGTTTGAATTCTAGTCATGATGATAATGGTGATGTTACAAGTAACCCAACGAGTGCTCTTTGGTATAAAAGTAGTGTTATCCAAATCAACTTCATTCATAATCCATCGTTGGGATCTATAATATCAAATCCTAATGTTCTACCTCTCATGTCACTCATACTCTGTCTCTGTGTCAAGAAAACTTCCTACCCAGGTGCAATGCTAGCTAGTTATACACGCCTAACATCTGGCTGACAAAGTTGTGATCCACTCTATCTATCTGGATAATCGAGGATAATCGAATACGTTGAAGAGGATAATAATACCAAGACTAAACAACCTGAAACTCGATCGTTCCCAGCCATGGAAAGTGCACGAATATGGCCAAAAGAAGCGATACATCAAAAGTTGCATATTCGGTCGGCTCGGTCGGCTCGGACGTGAGGTTCTGTCATGTATCTCCGAGAAAAGACACAACATGTAGAACCCGTATACACTGATGTGTTGGTGGATTCGGGAAGGCAATCCGATTGTAGTGTAGATAATGAGGCAACCCGAAATAGCCGATGCATGAGCACCAATGATGAGAGAATATACAAAGGGGATGGACCACACCTCCAAGTTCTCCCTTGTATTGTCTGCCAGACCAGTTACAAAAGCCATTCTGTTATAGTTTACTCTCATTCCAGAAAACTTCTCATTGAACATCCTCACAATGCAAGCAGCGAATCGCCTCCAGAAATCCCTCAGAAAGGGCACTCCCTCCTTTGGCGCCTGGCAGATGCTCCCTGGCACGAACCTCACCAGAGTCATCTGCCGATCTGCACCGAACATCGACTGGCTTTTGATAGACCTCGAACACGGGAATCTCTCAGACGATTCGATGCATGAGATTGTGGCTGCTGCCGCAGCGTGTGGCGTCTCGCCTATTGTACGCGTCCCCGAAGGACAACACTGGATGATCAAACGTGCCTTGGATTCCGGAGCGCATGGCATTCTTGTCCCTGTTTTGGAAACAGTTGATGATGCAAAGAACATCGCGCGATACTCCAAGTTACCTCCCACTGGTAACCGAGGGTTTGAGAGTCTACTGGCTGTGGAAAAGTTTGTCGAGCAGCATCCGCACGGTGGCAATGTGAGGCAGTTGACCGGCAGAGAATACGCACAGCAGGCCAACGATTCACTCGTCATTGCCGTACAGATCGAGACCAAAGGGGCGTTGGAGAATGTCAAGGAAATCGCTGCAGTGCCGGGGATCGATGTGTTGTTCATTGGACCTTTCGATCTGGGGATGAATATCGGCCATCCTATCTCCAGTCCGGATGAGATGGACCAGGAGCTTGTTGATGCAATTCAATCCATTCACGAAGCTGCTCAAGAAGCTGGGAAAGCGACGGGAATATACTGTGACACTGGCGAACAGGCAAAGGAATATGCAAACAGAGGATTCCACATGGTCAGTGCCATGACAGACATGGTCGGCATCTGCAAAGTGTTCAATCAGGCGTTTAATGCAGCGAAATGAAGAGACTTTTGTTAATAGTTGAGCCATGCATATTCTTTCCTCACCCTCTCCTCTACATCCCACTCCCTTAGGCGATCCTTTCCCCAAAACACATATCCCCAACGTCGAAGCTTAAAATCACAAGACCGCAAAAGATCAATAGATGCATCTTCATTATCGCCATCGACAGCCCATGTCCATGCCAGATTGGGGCTATTCCAGTCTGCATCGGATACAAATGTTTTGCCATCTGCCTCCATGGCGTAGTAGATGTAATATTCAGCGGGAAGCGGAGTTCGAAAGGCTTCATTTAGCGAGAATGGGGAAAGCCCCGTCACTTGACCGCGGACCATTCTGAACTGTTCTTCCAGTCGTTCCTCTGGGTTGGGGATTTGAGATACACGGATCCAACGATGCAGAAATTCAAGTCCAAAACTCATCACGCACTCTCTATGGCGGTCATCAATGACAACTAAGCCAGTTAGTATATGTGGACCATAGTAAAAGAACTATACATACACTCATCTGGGATCGCACCAGGAAAGTGCTTCTTTTCAAACTCAGTTTCCATGTCGGATGCCCCTGGAAGGGTTTCATACACCCGGTATATGAACTCTCGAATGCATTGAATCTCTTCCATCTCCCATGGACTGAAAATCGTAAGAAATAGATCGGATTGGTCTGATGGACTCAAAACCTCTTCTTTTGAGAATGGCTCCCCATCATTCAACACCAGACCTTGAGTGTTAAATAGCAGGCGGAAGATCTCCAGTCGATAGAAAGCGCGTTGGATACGGAATGATTCAGATGGTGCCAGTATTATACTACCTTCATCAAGAGTTTCTGCATTCGGTCTATGTTGACAACAGTCGTTGGCCATCTTAGAAGTCAGGAAGAGTACAATGTGGTGAAGGTGAGCCATCTCGATCAAGTCATCTTCAGCCAGATTTGGAAAAACATCGGAGGTATTCACTTCCGGGCCCTTGTATTCGTGTTCGATCAGGGACACTGGTGCCTGAAGTACTGCACGCAGTAGATGGTAGTGGGATAAAAAGTCATCGAGTGCTTTGCGAGGGGGAATGACGAGGCGTGTTCGTTCTTGTTGGCCTCGTAAGGCAGTCAGGAAAGCGATGGCATCGACCATGACGGGCAGTTGAACGCATCTCTGAATCACAGTGGATAAAAAGTGTTTTCGTTGAGATCGATAGATTGCGTGGAATGAGGGAGAGGAAAGAACCAGGGATTTGAGGGAGGGAAAATCTGGAATGTGATAGAAAATATATGTTTTTATCTCTGCAGGCAGGTTGTCTAACAACGATGATCCCATTCTCGATACTTGCATTGCGGATGGAGATGGATTGGTTGAACCCGTTTTATAAACAGATTTTATGTTTATTCTTTGCCACGTGGACTTGTCACATCCAATCCTATATCCCATCCACAACCACTTATTTCTATTTTCATTTCGAAAGCCTGATCGCATCGCTGACTTTATGTAGAGTTTCGCTCTTTGGCAGTTGGTTCAGTTGTAAATACTATGGCCTCGTTTTGCACGCCAACAGATCTCAAGAGATGGACTTTCTGCTATATTCTGGCTGGTCATGATTGAAGACCGCTGGTTCTCATTGCCTAGCAAGGTTTGCCTGTTGATTGTCAATGTGGTCACTCTGGCCATTGCATGTGTGATTGTATGTTTATTCCCTGTCTACTGATTTGATGCCAACGATAGCAGTGTGGCCGAATCGGACAGCGGTAAAGTAAATCCCAACTCGAGTCTCTCCTTGATCACATATGAAAGCAGGCTGAGAATATCAAAACAAGGCAATCCATTTTATCTTGACCTGGAACTGAACCATCACCAGCGGTGTACACTCAATGATACTCAACCCATTGCCAGACTACAAGTGAGAGAGCACACCCTCACTAGCGGGAGGATTCTTTAGATATTCTCCACTTGATATCATTAAATCCCCTTGACTCTCATTGTTTTTTTGGCAGATACAAATAGTTGCCTGCGATCTCTCCTCTCTTCCTTTGTCGCATCTCTCCCATTGTTTCCCCACATAAACAAAACACCTTTGGCCTTTGCCCATCAACACACCACACCTTCTCTCTTCCTACAACTACAACTCACACCCAACACACATTTATACCAACTCCTCAAACCGAGATACTCTCGAATCACCCATATTGAACCTCAGATCAACTGTCATCATGGTGATCTGGAATTCCGATGCCGATGCCAAGGTACGTACCACCCCAGCGTCTGCCATCTTCGACTAACACAGAACTCCTCCAGCTCTTCCTTGGTGTCCTCAACCAGCTCAAAGATGCCAAATTGAACATCGACTACGCCAAACTTGCTGAATTCATGGGCCCAGGTATGTATTTCGAACATCTTACAAGATCATGCCAGGCTAACAAAAGAACAGACTGTCTCGTCGGCGCCGTCAAGAACCGCATCGTACGCCTTAGGAAGCAGGCCGAAGAGTCCTCTTCCCCCGGCGCTGCCAGTGAAGGTGATGGTTCTCCTGCTCCTGTGCTTGCTGGTACACCTTTGAAGCGCAAACCCGGTTGTCCCGCTGGTGCTTCGTCGAAGAAGCAGAAGAATGTCGACACCGAGGAGGATGTTGACTCGAATGATGTAGCTGGGTTTGTGAAGAAGGAAGAGGGCAAGGATACCAAGGCTGGAATCAAGGAGGAGTGTGAAGATGAGATCTAGGGCAGTGCTGGTCTTTGGAAGTTTGCAAGTGGGTGGCTAGTTTATCCGTCTTGTTAGGACAGTGACGGCTACGGTCTTTCAGCAGATGACGACGTGGAATAATTCGAACGCATCCTGATCAACTTGCATTCAAACTGTAGATACGTGCTTCATTATAAGTTCTCTTCACTCTAGCCCTGCTCATTTCTCACCGGGAAGATCTCCTGCCTTGTAGGATCCAGTCCTAGACACCGAAAAAACGAAAAATAAAACAAAAAGAAGTTAATTGCCGATCCCGCCCTCCATCTCGGCCAAATCCGATCTAGAAATCCTCGGCATTATTCGAAGTCTCCTTCGCAATATCCTCTGCCTGCGCCACGGCTTTCTTGGTCGCGCGTCGCTTGCGGGGAGGACCCGACTCGGAATTTGCAGAGCGCTTGGAACCCAAGCTGAACGTGATTGTATTGTCTCCCTTGAGATTCTTGCGGTACTTCGAGAGCTGGCCCTCGAGGGCTTTGGGGCTGGGCTTGTCTTCGCCGGCTGGAATCAATGTCAGTATTTTTGTTGGTATGAAGTAGCGAAAGACTTACGCCAGGCCTTGGAGAGTTTGTCCAAATCAATGTGGAAGCTTTGGGTTTCGAATATTGTTTTCCAGAGCTGGTTCACGTTAGATTTGAACTGGTAGTCAGGGTAGAGGGGAAATACAATCTGTTCGTTCTCCTGAGTCCAGCGCATTTTGCTAGTTGATCTGCAATGAGTCGAGGTTTGGGAGGAGGAGTACGGGGTATAGGGTTGTAGATGATAAACAAAGAGAATGGAAGGATTGTGAAGAGTAGAAAAATAGGGATGAAGAGGGAAACAGAAGAGGATGTCAAAGGATAAAGAAAGGGAGAGATAGTCGGAGAGATAAAAGAGGAGGTAGAAGAAGTCGAAAAGAAAGAGGTTGTGTTGTGTTGTGTTGGTTTATTCACTTGTTGCTGGGGAACACAAAGGTCCCAGGCAGCTTTCCACACTGGGCGATGCTGCTGTTTACAATGAGAAAATAGTGAAAGAGAGCAAACAATAGTTGGTAGAGATAGTAACAGAGAAGTGAGGGCGAATCAAGGCAACAATGACGAAAATGGTGTCAAGTTGGATATCCCCTCTCGTTTCTCTACTGCGCGTCAGATATAGCGCCGTCCTATTCCTCTGTCCCAGGACAGAAGGAGAATCCGGCATTCGATCATGTTGACAGCTGCCAGTCACTTCATGTTTCGGCCAGAAATAGACACAACTAACCTCACCATCTAGGCTGGCATTTCCGTATTTAGTCGCGGCCTTTCTCCAGCAATTCAGAATACCATCCGAAGGTTGAAACTCCACTGAACCAACACATGTGGCCGTGTATTTGGCTGTTTTATATCGAAACCGATGTCGGGGATTTTACCTAACAACGAACACACCACAGCCGATACATAACATGGGGTTCAGCATTGAGTACCATAAGCCGAAGCACTAGCATCTACTGCGTGGCCTGGTTAGCAGCACAGCGTAGCACATTCAGAACACATTCCAATTTGATCTGGAATAGACCGGGATAGTACTGTTGGGGCCCCTCAGCCCACGGATCTTCTACGTAGCCTGGACCCTCCCATGGTACAGTATATGACCAACACTGGGCACGATTTCAAAAGGCCGCCGTCGGCATGGCGTTGCAGTCTCAGAGTTCAATAAGACGGACGTTTCCAGTGGAAGTCTCTCAATAGACTTGTTGAATTCCGCGTAGGCTGTTCATGTCGCCAATCCAGGAGATCCTTCATCGGGCTTCTCGGGCCAAACGCCGTCGCTGAAGCCATTCCGTTCTCATATTGGCTCTATGCGCTAGTTACTCGGAGGTCCGTCTGGGAGCCTAACATGCGAATTCAGTTTTTGAAGTCAACATCAGAAATTGCGGGATTCCGAAGTAATGCAGTTGAAGTCTGACAGTCGGGATAGAGTGAGATGGAGGGGCAAAAGAGATCGCGTTCGTGGTTTGTCGACAGAAGATGGCGGCGTTTTTTACCCCGCATCGCGACGTCCCCAACTGCCACTTCTTGACCTTCAACACTGTCCATCAACAATGAGTTTTGGCTACGGAGTTGGCGATTTCCTTGCGATTTTGAAGCTTACCAACAATGTGAGAAAGCGTTTCATCAATGCGCCAGCACAATTCAAGGCGGTCTCAGACGAGTAGGTGATGTCCCAGGTTCAAAGAGTAGATTCTCACCAGCGCAGCACAAAGACTCTGTCCAATGTCCTTCGCGACATCGAGGATTTCCATTTCGAAGCTGGCCTCGACGATCGGCAACAGAAGCATTTGAATAATATCTCCCATGACTGTCACTGCGTCTTGCAAGAACTCGAGGACGTTCTCGACCGATACCAGGAATTAGGCCCCGACAAAGGGTTGGCTGGCACTTCGCGACGAGTATGGAAGCGAATAAAGTGGGATCAATCCGAGATCAATTCGGTTCAGCAACGGATACACGGGAATATTAAAGTGTTCAATCTCTTTCTTGCTGGTCTCACCAGGTATGCAATCTGATTTTGATTCCTGTTAATATACTGACTGCATAGCCATGTCGTTTTTGCCATTCAGGAGGGAGTCGATCAAATCAACAACACACTGGACAACCAAGTTCGACAAGAGATCATCAACTGGCTCGCCCCAATCAGTTATGCCGCCCAGCAGAGTGATATTCTGAATCGGCGACAAGCAGGCACTGGGCAATGGCTATTAAACACCAAGGTATTCAAGCAGTGGTTGGATAACGAAAAGCAGACGCTCTTTTGTCCCGGCATTCCCGGGGCAGGAAAAACAGTTCTCACGTCAGTTGTAATTGACCATCTTGAAAAGAAATTCAGTCACAATCCGAGTATTGGAATTGCATACCTATACTGCAACTTCCGACGGCATCATGAGCAGAGGCTGGAAGATCTTGCTGCAAGCTTACTGAAACAGTTGGCCCAGAGACAACCACTTTTCCCCGACACTGTGAGATCGCTTTATAACCATCATCGAAATACAGGAACGCGCCCAAGTCTGGATGAATTGTTGAGGATCCTGTATTCTGTTACTGCCAGTTACTCACGGGTCTTCATTATGGTCGATGCCTTGGATGAATATAACATGACCAGTGGATCGTTGACCAAATTCCTAACAGAGCTGTTCAACATGCAATCGAAGCATAATATAAACCTCTTTGCAACATCAAGGCACAATCCAGTAATTCAGTCGGCCTTCGAAAACAGTTTGATCCAGGAGATCCGTGCCAGAAATGAGGATGTGCAGTCATATCTGCTAAGCCATCTACACCAGCTACCTTCTTTTGTATCGCGAAATAGCCAGCTGCAGAATGAAATTATTGAAGCGATCAGTGAATCTGTAGATGGAATGTGAGTATTCTCTATCCCTGCAGCAGTTCCAAACTGATCTTACAGGTTTCTCCTCGCCCATCTCCATCTTTCCTCACTTATTGGAAAACGGTCACCCAAGGCTATCAAGAATACACTCAACAAGCTACCATGTGGAACAGACGCATATGATGTTGCCTATGAAGACGCTATGCAAAGAATCGAGTGTCAGGTTACAGACCAAAAAGAAATGGCAAATCAAGTTCTTTCGTGGATCACTTGTGCGCAAAGGCCACTGACCATATTCGAACTTCAACACGCACTAGCCGTTGAAATTGAAGAGTCAGAATTTGACCAAGACAACCTCCCTGATGCCGAAGACATATTAAATGCCTGCGCTGGTCTGGTAACAATTGATGAAGAAAGCTGCGTCATTCGACTAGTTCACTATACTACCCAGGAATATTTCGAACGAACATGGATAAGGTGGTTCTCTAGTGCCCACTATGGCATTACACGGGTGTGCATCGCATATCTGTCTTATGATGTTTTTGAGTCTGGACTATGTGCAACCGATCATGATTTCGAAAACCGCCTACAGGAATATCCACTGTACGACTATTGCTCGCAGTATTGGGGCTACCACACACGCATGCAGGCTGTCGAGCAAGAATGGATCCTCAATCTTCTGGTTGACGAAGGCAAAGTATCTTCTTGTGCTCAAGCCCTCGTCACATTAATCGGGTACCCACAAGTGATTAGACGAATCCACCAAGCACCAAGAAGTGTAACAGGAGTTCATCTGGCAGCACATTTTGGACTGGAGACTACTCTGAGATATTTAATTGCAAACGAAAGTATATGCAATTCTCCCGATTCTACTGGGCAGATGCCATTGTCCTGGGCAGCAAAAAATGGCCAAGTGAAAGTAGTTCGGCTGTTGCTAGACCGATTCCATGATCCCGACTCCAAGGACAATGACGGCCTAACTGCACTAGCACTTACATCTGAAAACGGCCATGATGAGGTAGTCAAGATGCTTTTGGAAGAAGGCGCCGATCCAAACTCCGAAGATAACGCCGGTCGAACCCCGTTGGCATTGGCGGCTGCAAATGGCCATGTCTCCACTGTCAATGTCTTGCTCGAGTTCAATGCCGATCCCGAAACCAAGGATACTGAGTCTGGTTGGACTGCACTTAGTTGGGCAGCTGGCAACGGTCATGACGAAGTAGTCATGCTCTTATTGTCAAAAGGTGTTGATCTAGAAAGCCAGGATAATCATGGCCGGACCCCACTTTCATGGGCGGTTGATAATGGTCATGAAGAAGTCGTTCAATCTCTCCTTGACCATGGGGCTCATCCAGACCAAGAAGATGGTGATGGCCAAAGACCGCTGTTATACGCCACTTATAACGGTAACGAAGACATGGTCCAGCTCTTGTTGAAGCATGGTGCTAATTTGCAATCTACGAATCCTGGACATGGCCTAACCCCATTAGGGTGGGCAGTCATGATAGGCCATGAAGCTGTAGTCGAATTTCTAGTAAGAAATGGAGCTGATATAGAGTTTCGCGATCCCAAATATGACCTCACTCCTCTTCTGCTGGCGGCGGAAAAAGGCCGCGAGACAATATTCAAGCTGCTACTCAACTCCGGATGTGATCCGCATTATAGGAATCATCACGGTCGAACCCCTCTATCATATTCTACGGCAAATGGCCATGAGAAGGTCACAAAGCTCCTTTTGGAAACTGCCTCGGACCCAAATTCCAGAGACAGATTTGGCAGAACACCGTTGATGGGTGCTGCAGCCGCAGGACACTTGGCGATAGCTCGTATACTGCTTAGTACGAATACTGTCAATACAAGCGATCGAGATATATACGGCCGCGATGCGCTCTTTGAGGCGCAAATAAGGGGGCATGGAGATATAGTGAATCTTCTCTTGGGCAGGGGCATCACTACCGATACAAAGACTTGTGCTATCTCTTCGGATACGATGGAATCAAAAATGAACCATGGCCATGCTTTTTGCGATATATGCCTCGTGAGGATATCAAAAAGCGATCATCACTTTCACTGCGATGTTTGCCTTGGTGGTGATTTTGATATTTGCCGGTTCTGCATTGACAGTGGGGCTTCTTGCCTTGATGACAGCCATGGACTTGTTAGAAAAGCAACTGATTTTGACTCTATGGTATTAGATTAATATAGACAGAAATGATGCCATCTCAATTTCAACTCGCTACGTTCTATTGGTTAATTATTCAAGTAGGCGAACCGGTTCCTCCTGGCTCAGCCATTGCTGGAATTCGAACAGAGCCTGGTATCGATGGGACAATTTGTTCTGCTTCGTCAGTTGACATCATATCGAATAATCCCGATGATCGTACCTTCTTATCGTGCTCCATCTCAGCCAGTGTTTCCCCTTGATGCTCAAAGATTGGCTCCCATCCTATCCACATTAGTATATAATGAAATTATATTCCAAACAAAGACATACCAAATATAGGCGGACCACGCGACGGAACAATCTTGCCCTGTTGAAATTCAGCAAACCCCAATTTTAAAGTCAATTGTCTCGCACCTTTAACCGGCCTTGAAACAGCAATGGCTCTTTTCCCGGTCCTGCAGAAAAGGCAAATGTACACACTGCTTCTGCACTTCTATCTTCATACGGATCCAGCAGTTTATTCAAACCATCGTTGCCCAGTGATTCGAGGAAATATTTGCTTCGCAAGCATCAGCATTGATGAATGTTATTATCACGAATGACCATACATATATGGACCTGGCAGTCCTTTCATGGCATTAAACTCCAAGGCGGAATCTTCAATCACTACTGGTCCATTGATCTATGCATGTTAATTAATATAAATCTATACAAATCGGGACAAACGCATACAATCTGAGCAGCCCGTTGGCATTTGTCTCTTGCAATCTCCTCCAGCGTCCCTTGGATCTCCGGGATATCCAGTGCTAGGTTCTGCACTGGGATAGCATCACCAAGAATGGCCTTGACCTCGGCGACCTTGTTGTGGTTGCCAGTGACGAATATTATCGGTTTCATTATGAATTGTGTCGACGAAGATTTCATTCATTTTGGCATTTTGGCCTGGCTACCATACACTAACCGGATATGGTTAGCGCGGGGTTACGCTTTGTAGACTGTATACAGACTCAACACCATTTACACAAAATCAGCACTTATATTCAAGCCTCCCCTGGCCAAATCGAATCAGCCAATGTCCGCACCAGCTGCAGTTTCGCCCACATCTCCTCCCTCGTCAGACGATCCTCCCGACAGTGACTCGCAAACCCGCATTGCGGACTGACTCCCAACCGCTGCAGTCCCTCCTCCACAGAGACATTGTTGCCCTTGGCAATAACAGTCGCTGCTCCCAAGACTCGCTCACGAAGCTCTTCAATTGCCTCCAACTCTGCTGACTTGGTCGTCACTACGCCCAGAATGGCATTCTTGTCCAAAGGAAGGTCGCCGAGAGGTTCAAAACCGCCTGCTCGTGGGGAATCGTACTCCAAGTAGTAGGTGTTGACGTTGAGATACTTGAACAGCTTGCTGGCAATCTGGTCATAGCCACCGCTTGACCAGTACCGACCGTCTGTGAAGTTGCCTCGACAGATGTGAATGCCGATGTGCATGTCGGGTGGGACTTGACTCAAACACTGGTTGTACCATTGGATGTACCCATCAAGCAGTTCGTCGGGGTCTTGGGCCTTATCGATCGGGTCATTTCGCCAGCTTTCAGTGATTTCGTCAGAGCAGAAATCTACCCTCGTCAGCAGATGTGCACATTCTCCCATCAGTATCACATACAAGACAGCTGCGGATCGTCTATTTGGACGCGTCTCAACCCGGCATCATATAAATCACGCAACTCCGTCTGATACACCACGGCCAAATCGGCAAAATACTCTTTATCCGATGGATACACACCCGGGAGATATGCCTGGCCGTGCTTAAATCGCATATGATACCAACTCGGAGCGGGAATGGTCAATTTGATCTTGGGAATATCCTCCGTCGGCACCAATCTCTTCAAGGCTTCGAATTCGCGACGGTGGCTGCTGTTGGTCCCCGGATGTTTGATCTTGCCGGTGCACAAAAGCGAACCTCCTGGACGGTATCCGGATTCCAAAAGGGCTTTGATGCTGGGGAAATACGTGCGGAGAACCTTCTCGTCAAACGGCACTTGGTCGAAGCCTTCGAGGCCTTCGAAGAAAGATCCCCAGAATACTATTCTCCATGAGACTTTGCGATGAGCAAGCTAAGTTCACTTACAAGACCGTCTGTATTCACCGTCCGTGATGGACGCAAAGCCCAAGTCGAGCTGCTTCTCGATCACTTTGGTGATTTCGTCATCCTCCAGTTGCTGTCGTTTTGTCTGTTCGCTGGCCACGTTGGGATATTCCAGCAATTCTCGCGGCCGAAGCAGAGAACCCAGATGTTCAGCACGTACAAGAGCAGTCATGATGAAGAGAAGATGAAAAAGATACGAGAAGAAAAAAGAAAAAATTTGGATGACTGGAATACAGAATGTTTTTGAATCCCCGCCTCGGCTTTGAATGAGTCAATCGCCCCCACCGGCTCGGCCTTTGGGGCCAACTCGGACTCCGACCAGATACACGAAATCAACTGCCATAAAAGGCTTCAAATCAGATATTTTACAATGTGTTCATGCCCGGCGTTGTCCGCCCACCACAAGGGCGTATGGCCCCTCTTGTCCCCCTTGGCCACGTCCGCCCCAGCTCGCACCAGCCTCTCTGCAACCTCGGCGTGGCCCTTCCCCGCAGCCCACGAAAGGGCAGTCCGGCCGTCGCTGTCCCTTCGGTCAATCTCAATATTTTGCTGGAGAAGTGCATCCAAAATATCGACGTGATTCGTCTTTGCTGCCATGCTTAGAGGGGTCTGGCGATCACAATCTGCGGCGTGTACGTCCGCAGACCGGGAGACAAGCAGATTAAATGCTTCCAGGTGACCTCGCAAACAGGCCTGCATCAATGGCGTTCGACCGCGAGAGTCTCGAGTTTCGATGCAAGCGCCCTTGTCAAGGAGCAATGCCATCGTTGCTAGATCACCATTATAGGCTGCCCAGCATAACGCGGTCTGTCCAGCCTCGCTTTTGGCTTCAGTATTAGCACCCTTAGCGAGGAGCAGTTTCACAATCCAATCGTGTTCGCAGTGTGTCGCAATCATCAGTGGGGTGCACTGATCCCTGTCTTTGTCTTCAATGTTTGCACCGTGTTTCAGGAGCAGTAAAGCGAGCTTCTGGTCGCCTCCCTTTGCAGCGATCCCAATTGGTGTCGAGCCTGAACTGTCCTGGGCGTGCACATTGGCGTTCCTCTCCAGCAAGGCCCTGACCATGGCCCTGTCGCCTCGTCCGACCGCGGCCATCAGCGCCGTTTGCTGAGTCGACCCGAATCTGGCTTCGATATTAGCTGATCTGTCCAGTAGCATCTTAGCAGCCGACACATTCATGTTGAAGACAGCGAGTAAGAATGGAGTGCGACCATTGTGATCTGGTGCATCAAAAAGAGTGGTTCTCTCGAGCACCATCTTGATGGTTGAATTTTTACGGGTGTCGATCGCATGCAACAAAGGCTGCTTGCCATGACCTGGTGCAACGTCCATTTCATTGTTCATGGACTCCAACAGCAGAGAAACCGCTTCATCACTCCTGCTTTGAATGGCACAGATTAGCGGTGTCCTTCCCTGATTGTCAACAACGTCAAAAGATGCCCCTCTCTCGATCAGAAGACAAAGCATTTCCACGTTACCCCGTAGAGCAGCATGCAAGATTACTCCGCCCCCAGACTGGTTGATAGTATCCGCTGTAGTCCTGTCCAGTAACATTTTGAAGAACTCCGTTCTTTTGCAGTTGGTAGACCTCATCAGGGCCTCGGCGACGCAACGCGGTCCGAAAGCTGCATCCACATCGACTCCATCTTCCAGCAGCCGCTGCATTATATCCCAGTCGGCATTGGTTGCAGCACGTATCAGTACACCTGGAATAAGCACCGATGGGCAACGCGTCGCGCCCGCGTCAACGAGCATCCGAGTTTTTTCCTGGGTCATTTTCTGAGTTGCATTCCACATTGCGTTGACCAACGGGGTTTTTTGGTCGTTGTCAAAAATCGAATAATCTGCCCCCGCATCCAGAAGCGCTTGAACAGCGTCGGACCGCCCGTCAGGTTTGGCGGCAATGTGCAGCGGCGTCTCCCCTCGTGCTGTTCTTGCGTTGATATCCGCCCCGTGCTCCAACAAAAGTCGAATAACCTCCACCTCTCCATCCTCCGCCGCAGCATGCAATGGTGTTAAGTCGCTATTGCTGGTAGCCGTGGCACTGGCTCCAGCCTCAAGCAATAACTTGGCGATTTCCACGCACTGGATACGTTTGGTATATTTCTTATAATAGACCCTGTGTAGCGGCGACATCCCGTCCGCATCCCGACGGTCAACATCGGCCTTATGTTCCAGCAGTAATCGAACAGTGTCAATTTTCTCATTGGCAACTGCGAAGTGCAGGGGCGTAAATCCTCTCCACGAGGGTGAATTGATATCAGCTCCCCGATGAATGAGCAACTCAGCGAGTGCAGTCCCTTTTGCTGTCACGGCAGTGGACAAAGCAGTATCTCCATCGGGTTGTGTTGCTGAAACATCGGCGCCAGCATCAAGAAGCGCTTCCACTATTCTGGTCTGCTCCTTGAAAGCAGCAAAGTACAGCGGCTGGGCACCATACGAGATATTGATATCTTCTCTGACTTCATAGGGCACGTCAAGTTCAACGCCGAGATCCAAGAGGATACGAACAACCTCTTCACGACCGTTGCTGATCGCATCATAGAGAGCAAGAAATTTTTCATATGCGCCAATGCAGTCGGGGGGTGCATGGTCCAGAATCGCTCTCAAACTCGCGACCGGGCCAAGTCGTGCTGCCCAGTTGAAGGTTGTTTCATATCTGGACCCCGGATCCTTGAAGGCAAGTTTAAAGAGATTCCTGTTCAAAGCACACCATGTTCTTCTCGATGTTTGTACCAAGGCATTCAGTGAACAAGTAGATAAATGCTCTGCGATAAGGAGGAGTAACTCGTCGGGCAGGTCCAACAGTCCTCTTGGAGGACTAGGGTGGGTGGTGTATTGTTTATCGGTCATGGCGTTCAACTCGACCATCGCATTCGCTCAATTAAACTGTGTGAAACTTTAAAATTGAATATTCTGGGTGCAAATGAATTCGGTCGAGGGCGATTTTGTGATGGCTCTTTGCAGCCTGGCGGGGCTGTGTAGATCGACCAGAACACAACGTCCATTGGTGAGCAGCCACGGTGGCCACGTCGCTGGGCAGTGGAGCTGACCTGATGAAAGTGAGATGAGTCAATAATAACCTAAGACGTTCCATATTGAGCTCGCGGGTCTTGAATGGGATGTGTTGTTGATGCTCGCAGAGGAGTGCGCCTCTAGATGAACACGTGATGCTGTCTGTGGCCGACCAATCAGAGCCCGCAATGATGTTTTGAGGACAGTATCGACAAATAATCGATATGTGCAATACAAAAGATACTCATTCCGGTCTTTGCAGTGGACCATACGATCGATTGTCACCCTGTGTAGTGCATTCTTCCATTGCCTGTCCATTCTGTCTTTTGAGATACTCATCACACACAGATACATATATTCCCCTGTCGATTACCCCCAGCTCGAATCGATCCACCGGGAAGTCAATGGAAAGCAACAGTTCAACCAGCATCGAAGGTAATTCTCGTCGAAAGCGCGAATGGCGAACCAAGACACTGAGTCATTTCTCAATATTCCCTTCAAAGACAAAATTTATCCGTTTAAGACGAGGAAATAACGACACGCGCTCAGATAGTTTTAATATGGCGCTGGGGAGATGCACAGGCTGCATGAAGACGACGGACTGGATGCATCGGAGTGCCATTTCCTGACCCTCGTAGCTGAACTGCCTGACTTCATAGTATCGCAGCCGGTGCGCAAACTGCGGCGTCATGGCAAACGTCTTGTGGGCGAAGAAGCTCCGTTTTCCCGTGTTGCGGAACCGTCTGCAGGTACCGTTCACAAGGATCCAGTCATAAAGATGTTCGACTTGGGAGGGATCTGCGTTTCGGACAATCAGAGGAAGCATTTGTTCAACGTAGTCGTTGATTTCATACTCCAAATATCGCTCTGGGCGTTGTCAGCTTTGCTCAGCAGGGCGTTGTGTATTGTCTGCTGTTCGGCTCACCTGCGGCGGCTTCTCCGACCGCACGGATACAGTCCTCTATGCAGAAAGGAACATCCTCAATCATAACATAATTGAGGATCTGCTGGATCAACTCGTCAGGCAGTTTGTCCATGATGATGGCGTTGGCTGGGTTGTAGACAAGATGGAGAATGAAGACAATTCGTTCGTCTAGTTGAAGGTCACTCGAACCGCCTCAACCTCGCCCGGATCGACACTAGCACATCAGACGTTGCAAGTCATACAGGGTGAAAGGAGGGTGCTTTTATTAAAAGGACAATAATTTGCATGGAATCCCGCCCCTTCATATGCCTGGCAGGAAACTAAAGTCGTATTCAAATAAGCCTAAACCAGTCGCCCAAGCATTCCGTGTTCGCGCCTGGCCCTGTAAACCGTATAATAAAAGACAAATGCAAAGACCTGGGCCCTCTGACTGCGCCAAAATTATGCTAGAAGTATAGAAATCAGGATGTGCCAAGGGTCAAAACATTATCAAAAAATGGCACATCTCGGCATGAAACATCAGGACATAATACATTGATAGAGAACAAAAGAAGTTGCATATATCGGGGATAAAAAGAAAAGAAGAAAAAACTTTTGGCAATGGGGTATATGGTAGAAGAAATAGCACCAGACAAGATAGCAATATGAGGCATATCCAGAGCGGCGCAAAAGGGGTTTTGTTTTTCGGAATTCGAGGTAGCTATCCTCGAAGGCAGCGCGATTTATGCGCAAAGGAAACCAGGTATCTCGATCATATCGATCGTGGTTCCCCACTCAAGACGACCCCTGGTCTTGAAAAAGGCTCAATGTGTATGCACTAGGCTTTTTCTCGTACAAACCAGCCACCCTTTTCCCAGCTGCCTGCTTGGTAGTTCGTGCTGCGTCTGACATCTTCAAGCTGAAGCCCGTCAAGGAGCACATTTAGTCTATTGAAATCGATTGGCTTCATAATCCACCCATCGAAACCGGTATCAATGTACTTTTGGGCATCCTTTTCGAACAAAGATGCAGAAACTGCAAAAATAGGTACTCGACCATGCATCTTCGCGATCTCCGACAAACTACCATCAGGTAACTCCTGCTCGAAATCGCGTATCATTTTGGTAGAGCCCATCCCATCAACGATAGGCATCTTTCTCATGGTTAGTTTATTCTGAAGACTCATACATACCGTCATTGGATAACGTACCTGTATGTCCATCAACACGACGTCGTAGCTGTTGCAGTCCGCTCGATACGCCCCCGCACACTCCTCGCCGTTTTTAGTCAAGCAAACGCTGTGGCCGAGTTTCCCAAGCCGCTTCTGCACGATTTTACCGTTGATCGGATCATCCTCGGCAACTAGAACGCGGAGTGTGTCTGAAATTTTCGATGAAGTCCCCGGAGGTGAGGGTTGGGACTCTTCATTGGGCAATTGCTGTGAGGAAGGCGGCAATACCGGGGGGCTGGCTTGATTTTCCACAGCTTGCCTGGTGGGTGAGGTTGGCCGCTCCACGGCCTGCTCGGGTATCCGCACGGCACTGACTGGTACTCCAGAATCAGTAACGGGCGCCTGGCCCGGTGCCGCAGGAGACATAAGAGGCACCGATGAGCGTATTGGTTGACTCGCAGCAAACCCTTGGGTGCCATGTTGTGAAAGGGTGCTCTGAGTTCTCGCTAGTGTTGAGAAAATGCTTGACTTTGATGGCTTGTCACTTGCAGTACTGTTCGGACTGCCTTGGTTCAGTCTTCTGATATCAGAACCTTCACTAGTACTGCGAGTGATCAGTGGGCCTTCCTGCATGGCACTAATAAGGCGATCAGCTTCGCTCCTGCCGCTGCGTGAGCTGTTGAAGCTATTTCCGCTGCGATTGCTTTCGTTGCTTTGCCGTCGTCCATCATGAGATCGCCGCTTCTGATTTCCATCAACAAGCATGAACTCGCTCTGCTTTGGGAGTGGATTTACAGGCCCGGTGTTCAAGTCCACAGGGCGGGACTCTTCTGATTCCAGAGGTCCCACATTGTCTGGCACAGGAAACCGGAGGGAAATTTTAAAGCGGCTACCTTTGCCTTCCTCTGACCGCACGCTGAGTTGCCCATGCATATTGCGAACAATCCGGGCCACCAACGCCAATCCCAAGCCCAGCACCTGTCTCTCTTGTCCATCCGTGAGCGCAGGTAGAGAGCTTTGATCCTCCGGATCAACAAAATTGTGGCTTTCATCTTCGGTAGATACTTGCTCGAGACCTTGGAACAAAGCCTCAAGTGTACCCTGGGACATACCGGAGCCTGTGTCTAGAACAGTAATCTGTATCTCGACATTTTCCGAATCCGGTTGAATAGGAGAACGCCACATCTGAACAGCAATCTTTCCGGTAGACGTATGTTGAATGGCATTTGAAATCAGATTAGAAATCACCTGACGAACTCGCCGCTGGTCACCAATCACCGTGTTAGGAACCCCTGGGTGAATCTCAGCAGTAAAATCGACGTTCTTCCGTTTGGCTTCACCTTCAAACATATCAGTTGCTTCTTTGAAGGTGACTGGTAGGTCGAAACACTCATCCTTGATGAGGTTTTGGCCCTTTTCGGCATTGGTGAGATCGAGAAGATCGTTGATTACGTAGATCAGAGACTTGGATGCGGAATAGGACTTGGTGAGATTGTCGCGGGTTTCATTGTCAAGAGCGCCCTCCAGAGCAATCTCTAGGTAATTCACGATGGCATTCAACGGTGTTCGTACCTCGTGGGCGGAGTTGGCGAGAAGAAGTTTCGTCAGTTGCGAACTCTGCATGGCAGCTTCCTTCTGTCGCCACACCTTGATGAATTTGCCATACACCAGGCACAAGACGGCAGCCGTTTCAACATCCGATTCGGTCCATTCACGAGACTGGTCGAGAACCGTCTCTCGCCAGGTCTCAAAGCTTCTGCGAGGTTCCAGATTTCCCTGGGTGAATTTCTTTTCGTAGGGATTGCCAGCCCACTTGATCTCGGTCAGTTGGCCTCGACGAAAAAAAACGATGAAATCCGTTCCGCCCGCGGACAAGGGCACATAGAGTATCCCTGATATAGATTTAAAACCAGGCGGATATCGCAAATCCGGGAAGTCTTTGGCCACGTTGTGCGAGGCAAGGACTGAGTTGATCTCACGCATTCGTAAGTATTCCACGAGCGCAAGGACCTCCTGGGAATGAATCGGCTTTCCCAGAATCTTGGTCTCGTCCCGGATTGACAACGCCCCATAATCTGCATCAAACAGCTTCAGTAGGTCGTCTGATGAGGCGATGATGTAACCGGATGGGTTGGCGTCTGTGGGAACGGTGTTGATCAACTTGCGAGCCTGAAGACGGGATGCATATGAAAGACGTTCAATGTTTCGCGACACAGTATCGCCGATTAGACGACACATTTTTCGAATAGGGAAGGAGACTCTCATCCCAGCTTGCCCATAGGAGTGGCAGGAGATGAGACCCCATAGTTCGTTGAAACCGTTTATGCTGATGGACATTGATGCCCGCACTGCCATGTTGGCTAGGTACTTGACATGGATTGGGGACATGGCCCGCAGATAGGCATGTGTCATGTCGAGAGGAGTCTCCAAATCTTCCACAGTCCGGCAGACCAGTCGCGATGTGACCTGATCACGATCATACAAAAGGCGAACTTTGTTAATGCGATAGAGGTCACGGGCTTGTTTCGGAATATCCGAGGCAGGGAAGTGAAGGCCCTTGTACACATCTTTGGTAGTTCTGGGGTCAAGCAGCTCAGCCACGACCATTCCGTTCCAATTGGTATCAAATTGATAAATCAGAACGCGATGGAATCCAGTCAGTTCTTTGACCAGTCCAGCCGTTATGTTGAGTAGCGAATCCAGCGTTTCAGCCCGTGCCATTTGATCTTGGATTTGAGTTAAGATACTGAAAACCTCCATAGCCGCGGCTTCTCCTCTTCTTCTGCGCGCATTACGCAGCACCCGCAGTGGTTGGCTGATATTTATTGTGCTGCCGGCCATCTGTTCTGGCGTAGGCTGGATCCCAAGGGTATCGGCGGGCGCCGTTGGCGTTGTCTGCCCAGACACGTTCAAGGGGTTTACCCGGTCGTCCTCGGGCTCGAATTCGCAAACGATCATATCGCTATCGCCTGGTACGGAGTGGATGGCGCACCAGAACTTCCGAGACGATCCCTTGGGCGGTTTGACAGATAAGATGAACACCTCGGGGCCGTCTACACCAGGGTCGGCATCATCCCGGATGAAGTCGACGTGATCCAGAAGAGTATCCGCTTGATCATCCTTGAGAATATCACAGAAGCTGTCCAGGGCGAAGAGGTCCTTCGGGGAATAACCAATAATGGCCGTAGAATTCTCGCTAACCACCCTAACAACCAATTTACCATCTGATTCCTCGCGAAACGCGACAAGGGCCCCGAAGCTCTGCACTGCTCCGGGGATGCGAATCGGCTCATCTTCGCATGATTTGAATCCATTTCGATCTCTGCCAGTGATCACGGCGTGACCACCATCCGTGACTATGTGCTGGAAACGCGTGGTGACCAGATCTCGCGATTCATCCCCTCCCGTTGGTTGTTGCCCCGACATATGATTTCCACCAGAGTCCTTCTGAGCAAAGCTGGAGCTTCGCAAACGTCCATCATTTGACTTGGGGGAGTATGGTTTTGGAGACCCTCCTGGTGACGGTTGTGAGGCTTTGTCTAAATCACTGATGGGCCGACCCTCCGGCTTGGAATTGGACCGCATTCGATTCCAGGTTTCCGCATCAATAATGGAGTATTCCCGTGCACCTTCCCTTGTAGGCGAGAGAGGAACCGTCGGAGTCTGTGGATCGGAACTTGGAACAGAGATCGAGGGATCGGCCGAGATGACCGATCGAATCGGATAAACGCGATCGGTGCCATCGAAGCTGGAATCGCGATTGAGATCTGACTGATCGGGCGTCGCATGATCGTCGGGGGGGCTTTCGTGGGGTGTGGAGTCCCTGTTTGGCATCATGTCGATAGCAAAGAATGTTTGCACGAGTGTAACAGAACTCTGCCATGCGGTTCGATTTGATTATCGGTGCATTTGTGACTTGACCAGATGACGATTTCTTGACAAGGCTATTTTCTATTCGTCGCGCGACCAAAAAATTCGGAGGATCGATCGTAGGAATGTAAGGACAGGGAATATTTGAAAGGCGCGACTTTGTCGAAAGTGACGAAGGGAGATGACCCCTCGTGCGACAGAGGGGCGCGTGTATCTGGTCGGCAAGGGGTCAGATCAGAAACTGGTGAGCCATCCAGTTAGCAGGTATTCTTTGTGGAAGCTATGACAGAGAGCGCAAGACACGAACAAGATCAATTGCAGCTGCGACGTCTGGCGGAGCGGCACTTGGAGGGGCTGGCTAGGGTCAAAAAGAAGAGAAACCATCGTGGACCATCACCAACTCGACGGGGAGCGAAAGACAAATCGGATGCGATGCCAGCAGAGCCAATGAACGGCGATGACTAACCGGCGGACATTGAGAGTCAAAAATGCGCGAAAACTGGCTGTGATTGAGGGAAACAGGGCCGGCGACTGTCTGGATGCCGCAGAGTGGGAGCTGGAGGGACAGAAGTTGGCAGCGGCCAATCAGAGAGGGCGCCTGATTTCCGGGACGTTGCGACAGACCAGCCATGGATGGATATTATCAAGTGATGCCTGGGTATTATTTCCGCTGAAGCGAGAGCCGAAAAGTCGTTGGAAATATCCACAGTGGGCGAATTCGTTTCGCATCGTTCTCGTACTATCATATGAAGTATCTCGACATGACGTCACCACATGAGACTGCCAAATATTATCGACACTTTTGCTTCAGCCACGGGTTTTGTGGAAGCCAGCCTCAATCCGGTATTCTCTCTTTGAGCTCCTAGATCATACCATTTGATCGTGCACACCCCATATTCTCAATTCCTCCAAATCATCGATATCAATGCTTAACGCGGGCCCAACCTAATCAAGTTTGGAATGCATACCGTTGGACTAAGGAGTACTCATGAAAGTGACAATCCGTCGTCTGTGGCCCTTCATCGTAGTTTTCAGCACTGTACCCTCAGCATGAACTGACTCTATCCACTGTAGTATGACAGCCCGGAGACTCGGAAAGAGGGCCACGGAATGGCAACCGAATGTAGCGAATGTCAGCCAGCAAAGGACGACTTCGAGGTGGCTACAAGGCATCAAATATAAAGCCAAGAGTCCCAACATCGACCACTCACGTGGTTCTGTAGTGTAATGGTCATCACAGTGGATTCTGATTCCACTAATCCCGGTTCGATCCCGGGCAGGACCTTTCTTTTTTCCTTTGAAATTCTTGATCGCATTTTTGTGGTTCATTTTATGGATCCGACAGGCGTTGGTGTCTTTTTTTTTTTTTTTTCTCTTCCGACGACGCTTCTGTGGAGAATGCGCCACCCGATGGCAATTACTGTGGCTGTGCTTCGGCCGACTGTCCTCCACGGGCAGCTCACCTCGACTGTACATACTACGGACTACAGGGCAGGATTTCTATTTTTGATAATATTCACAATCATATCGCATGTCAATCACTATGTAGATACATCATATGTACATCATTGTTGCTACTCAGCATGTGAAACATTAGACTTCCAGTGACATGGTACATTGTACAAGTTGATCAGTATGGAATCGGTAGATCCAACCCAGCTGCAAACCAGGAGGTTTTAACAGCTTTTAACAGCTTTGGAAGACAATCAATGTTGCGACTGCCGCGGATTGATCAACAAACAGGCGGGCCGTCCTGCTCCGATCTGAATCACGCAGACCGGTCACAGCGGACGCCTGGATACCATCCATGAAATGGGCACGGAGGCGATTGATTTAAAGTATCTACCTTTCTTCTGAAAGATACGAGGACTCAACAGACCGAGATCACATTATCAACACGGTTTAGAATCCAGCTGAGTGTTTGACGTAAGCATGCTGTGCGGAATTGCATATCATGGAGGCCGAGAGCTGTCGAGGGAATAAGAAGGAGGATCTTGCCGTTCTGACGGAGCAAGGCTGTCCATGGAGATAGCACCCCATGCCCGTCGGGGATGCGCCCATCGGGAGTCAGTCGGGGCGGCGTGAGTGACATCGGTCGTGAGTTGGGCCGGGTTGACGAAATTAGGAAACTCCTCGTTTTCGGTGGAGTTGGGCTCAGAGGTGTGAGTGTGAACCAATGCGACCAACTTGCCTAGCACACCAAATTCGAGCTTGAGCTTGACGCTGTAAACAGCCCCTTTGAGGGTGGTTTGCAAAGTGTAGAAGCCCAGGTATTCGAGGACCAAGAGTGCAATGTCCATGAGAATAATGACAAAGTTGATGGCAATCAACTCGTACATGATTTTGTGCCGGCCCCGGTCCTTGTCTGGGCGGAGACGAAGCAACCGGATTGTCTCCCAGATGTAGATTCCCGAGATCACAAACTCTTGCGCGCAAAACCAGGCCAACTGCATACGCTCCATGACATTGTATGCGCGAATGATGGGTTCGGTTCCGACGTATACGGTGGAGTAGGTGAGAATCGTGGTAGGGACGAGTAGGATGACGGCGTCGAAGATGATCAGGAAGAGTACGCGTCGCAGGAGATAGGGGTTTTGCACGACGAGGTGAAGACGTGAGTAGAGGACGATGGATTGGCCGGGAACCATGAGGTAGAAGCCGATGGTGGACAGCGTGATGGCCAGCCAAATGGGACCGATAGAAAAGAACTCGAGGAGGTAGCCAATGGCATGGGGGATGACCCCAAAGACATCGGAAAGAAGCATGGTCCAGAAGTAGAGCCCGCTGTAACGGTTGAAAGTGAGGAAGATGAGGATGACAAGCTCAGTGGCGTTGTACAATGCAATCGAGGTGAAGACAACCATCAAGATTCGAATGGGCAGGCTGTTGCCTTGGTACCCTCCCACGAGTCCCTCGGGGACGTGGGACAGCGATGGTATCGTCATAATGGTGAAATTGGGGAAAAGTTGCAAGACGAACAATCAGAAGGGATGGTGTGCGACGCACACTGCAATGCCCGATCCGGCACTGTGAGGCTTTGAGGGATGAGATGAAGATGGAACCCAACGTTTCCCAGTATTCCAAGCTGCTTCTTCCAGTTGAACAGAACCAGCGCCATGGCAGTTCAAACCCAATTCTTGACAATACGACCGTTGATAAAAACCATGACTGAAGTTGATATAACCGGTATTTCAAATGATGAGGCGCAAGTCATTCTCGCCCGCCGTTTCCCAAGGGCGACTGCACCCGATGGTCCCGTCTCGATTCCGTCAATCGTCAAATGGTAATTCCCTTGTCGCGATTGGTAGTTGGCTGTCTCGATCAACACTGACAGAGCGTGATATTGGATTTCTCAACACTTCCCCAGCATCAGATGGCAATCTCGTGGTGTCGCGGAGGCTGGCTGTGGCGAAGAGATGGTTGACGAATTCTGCCTCGGAACAGATCGGTAAATGAACGTTATTGGATGAGAAAGACTGGCACGGGAAGGATATAGAACGAACGCCACTGCGACTGTCAGAAGAATCAGAGCGAACAGAGTCGAATGAGCAGCTGCATGAAGAATTGAACGACAGGCCTCCTGCTGCTGGAATCTGCACAGCAGAAGGAGAAATAGATCGGGTGGAACACACCACGGCCATGCGACATCCGGGGTCGACTCGTTTTTTTTGTAAGCCATTCTATGGGGGAGGGGGGCCTGTCTGCCGCTAGCCCGAACGGATACTGGCCAATCAGAGAGGCTGGGCCAGTGGGGCCAGGCCGCGAATTCGGACGAGAACAGGGATCATCGAGTCGTCATTGCCAATTGGGGACGAGTACGCTAGTCCATACTGGGTAAGTGCGCCTAACCGAGTATGGAATGGAGTGGTCCCAGACCCATCGGTGCCGTCCCGATCGGGCAATCATCGCCCTGCCCAGATCCCAGGAACACGGTTCGTGGCGGTCCGAGTCCTCTGCCTCGAGGGGTTTGCAGGTTGGGTTCATCAGCAGCACAGCCGTCAAGGGAGGCAGGATGCATTCAGAGTTCACCGAAGGATCGTATTGGATGCAAATTGCAAACTCAACGAAAAGCCATTATGAGCCCAGGCTTCATTTCATTTGCCGAGACCCCGCCAAGCGATGACAGCTGAATCGGACCGAGTCTTGCAGCACTAGTGAAGATGACGGCTGGGGAAACTTCAACAGTCCAATTTCCCCTGGATGCTATGCAAAACATGGACTGGAATGTTTGATTATTATATTATCATACTGGCCCGAACGTCAATAGGATTCTAAATGCAAGATGTCGCAACATACTCGAGGTTGAACTCTACGAGTTGTGCCCCGTCACAGCCCCCCAGATATACGCCGCCCAGCTCCCAAGAGTCAACAACATCAATGCGCCAAAGCACACGGTCGAAATCCGCATGGTACGCCGCTTGTTGGTGACCAGGCTCCGTTCTCGCATGGCCTGGATGATCTCTGCCCCCGAGGTCAAGCGTCGTTTCCGAGTCCACTGCAACGGGGCGAGATTGTCGCTCACGGTCGAGCCGATCAAGAGACCCAGGCCAACGACCATGGCAGCTGCACCCAGGAAGAGGTACACCCGGACCACCCGGCGGTAGGAATCGTTATCGGCGTCTTGGAGAGCTCCGGTGATGATACGAACAATGATGCTCATCCTGTACATACACGGTAAGTGGGTTTTCAGCAAAGACTGGGCATGGATCCTTACGCGTTGTTCATGGTGACTTTCAACGCGTACGCTGAGCCAAAGACGGACTGATGCCAAAGAGTTGTGCGAATGCTATCGATCACCGAGGTTGGGCCCAGGGACATGGCGATCGCATAGATTCCAAATGCAGCGCCCGTGCCCGCCTTGGACGTAGCAAAGTTGATCAAGACCATACTCAGAAGCATCCCAGTTCCACAGGTGAACACTGCATCACGGTTAGCCAGTCTTTTTCCAGTATTACTCGGTCTCTGGCAGGAGTTTACTTACAAACAGTCGCCCGATTTCCTAGCACATCAATAAAAACCCCCAAACAAGGGACGAGGAAGAAACCTGGCGAAACGATAAGCCTGCGGAACTCCCGATGAATCGGAAACCAACATACCGGCATACTGAGACAGGGAACTGTACCATCCTGCCTTGATGGCATCGACATTGAATCGCTTCTCGGCCAGCTCCGTGGCATTTTGACTAAAGACCGAAGCAGCACTCGTTTGGAACAGGGAGAAGAGCAGAACGGCCCAGAACATCCATGGCAGCTGGAACATCTTTTGAAACTCGAACTTTTTGTTCTTCTCCGTCAGCTTTTCTTGGGTGGCCGTGTCCTGTCGTCCGCTATAGTGGCGATTGCAGTAACGGGTGAAGAACCAGAATACGGCAGTGGCTACATTGGTGAAGAGATTCATAAAGACCGAAGTCCAAAAGACCCAGGCGAAATTTCCTGTGTTCTAGAATCAAACAGTTCCAATGTCAGCATTTTTTCTTTCACACTGGAGTCTTCCTGGACGGTACATACCTTGGCAATGACATTGGCCGTGGATTTCCCAACAAATCCACCAATCTAAAGACAATCAGCCACGAGCACGAGAATATTCATAATACGACCGCAAACCTTTCCAATGGCCAGCTCGAAGCCGAGGGTAGACGCAAATCCGTTGCTGGGAGGAAACCATGAAGAGAACATCTTATACTGAGCAATCTGTGTGGCGATGTCGCCGAGCGCGAGCACGACTCGACCTCCGATCATGAATTTGAATGAGCGCACTGTTGTGGCAGCGGCAACGAGGATCGACCCGATGGTATAGACGATGTTTCCATAAACGATCATTTCTGTATTATTCATGAGGGCGTTATCCATCGTGGGATCATGGATGGCACTCACCAGCGCCTCCGACTCGATCCGTGACAATACCACTGATAAGGAGCAAGACCGTGGCCATGAAATCCTCGCTAGCTTCCAAGAGCGAGAACTGGGTGTTATCGATGTGCATTTGCTAGCAAGAAAAAGCAAAATGGTCAGTTTGCGGTGATTCAAAGGATTGCGATGATCTCAACTGGTACCTTTTTTATGGTACTCTTCATAGCCCCTGTGACACCAGAGCTCCAGTGCGAACCGAAGCTGATACACGAGATCAACAGGACTGCGAACAGCTTGGCCACCAATGGAGGTGGTTGCTTTCCATCGTCTTGCTCGGGGATGGACTGTTGGTCAGAGATGGAAGGACTGTTTGTGGTGGATGGCTCCTCCGATACCGCATGCACGACGGACTTGGAGGCTGCTTTATCTGCTTCCATTTTGCCACTTCACTTTTCAGTGATATTGAGGACAGCCGGCAAGAGATTTTTTCCAAAGCTTGAAGATCAAATCCAAGGGGGATCTGCTGTCGTATTTATGCGGACAGGATGGACTGGGAGAAAAAGAAACACGAGAAATGCTCAACGTTTTGGTGGAGCAGATCACCGATCAGATAAGCCGGTGGACTGAGGGGCATCCACCCATGCATTTTAGATTTTAATTGTGTTTAACCTAGCTTGGTTCCTTTGACGCTGGGATGGCGACACTAGACGGAATGCCGAGACAATCGGACAGAGTCCGACGGGCGTCTTCATCAGATAAGATCTGGAAGCATTCTGGAGACTCGTTTCATGACTGATGGCACTTCTCTTCCAGTTCCCTAGTTCCATGCTCTTTTGTTTACATTATTCACTCTCGGGAAAATCCATATTTGGAACTAGTCACTGGGGGGCTTCGGCATCGCAATATCTGATCTTATCACAAGCAAATACCGAAGAAACCAACAAGACACACTCTCTCCATGAAGCTGCTATGCACCCAGCCAGACCCTCGTGATCAAGAGAGATATGTTTCTCTTGGTGCCCTGAAAATGACGCTTTTTTTTTTTTTCACTTTGATCTGGATTCTCCACAGCGAGAATAAGACTGCGGGCCCTGCGCGGACACTGTCCGAATCCAAGTCTGCACTCAGTAGTCAGTACTCCTAACCCCATCAGATTGATACGGCCGTGATTGCTATACAGAGAAAAAAGCACCGGGGTGCTGGGATATATTCTATGGGGCCATCAAGTATCAGTCTGAGTGATCCCGGTTTACGGTGCTTTTTTGTGGAATTTATGGTGTTGTGCTGATGGTTGAGACTCGGAGAGAAAGACATATAATGCGCTCGGGAGAGAATAGCAGCAACTTAGATACAAGTTATTGGGTACAATGCATGATAGAATAGGACTGTAATAAAGGATTCCTACATATCAAAGCCCTTGCCATGTACACAGTCGACAGCTGAGATATTGTAGCATCATCAAGTCGCACGAATCCCGAGAACTTCAAACTCCGACGTTTCTTCAACTCCACCCGTTGAATCAATTTGTCACAACTCCAATCGACCCGCAATCGCACCCAAGACACAGAAAATTATATTATTATTTCACCTCTTCTTGATCGAGACCCGGAAGCCTGGGCGATGATTTCTGTTCGACCCGCCGTGTCGCAAGACCTCCCCTCCGCCGCCGCCGTGGCTGCGCAGGCCATGATCGACGACGAACTCTTTGCGTTTCTCTGCCCCCAACGAAGAGAGTATTACTCCGACTATCGCGATGGCTTTCTACGAAGACTCCAGATGAAGCATGCAACTCCTGGATGGGTGGTGATGGTTGCGATAAAGGACTCGCCGATCACGGGCGCAGAACTGGTTGGGTACGGTGTCTGGGAGAGGATCGGAACGGACGCGTCCGCGACGCGGTGGAGAGAGACAAAGAGTGGATGGTGGGATGGTGAGAGTCGTCATCTATGGATTGGAATTAATATAATAACTAATGGCTCGATAATTTACAGCGCTAGAGCGGATGCTCGTGAGCATCACCGACCGATTTACCTCCCGAATGTATCCCGATCGCAGCGTCGACAGCGCCCGACTTGCTCTCTACAACCAAGCCAGCGCAACAGACTGCTTCCCGTTCGATGACCATCCGGAGCTCTGGTATTTGTCCTCCCTAGCGGTCGATCCCTCCCACCAACGACAAGGCATCGGTCGGAAACTGGTCGGATGGGGACTGGAGCAGGCCAGCCGTGATCAAGTGCCCGTTGGGCTCGAGGCCAGCGCCAAAGGGACACGGCTATACGAGCAGCTGGGATTCTGCACAGTGAACGAGGGGGAACTGGTCTCGGGGATTGTGATGCGAGCGATGCTTTACAACCCAGCAAGTGAGCAAACGCCACAGCCTGCCATGAAGGATATGCGGGGAACATCAGAGTGCGGGGAACAGTCATGAATCAACAGTCGATCATTAGAGCGGATTCAAAACGCCATGATTGAATTTTGAGATTCCGCATGCGTCTCTGATGCAATGACAGCTGGGTTGTGACCACGGTAGTTGGGCGAGGCCGGTGCGGGACTGGACTGCGGGATGATGCTTTCGTCGACCACGTGCGATGTCGCATCCCATTTGACAGTTTCTAGACACTCGGATCTATTCAGAATGCTTGTTGTAGTATCCTGACACTGCCTTTCAGAGTTCAGGCATCCATGTTTCCCCGATGTGAAATGCCACCCTCTCATCATTGTTGACTCGCTGCATATAAAGTCATTCAACCCCATCGGCGATGTCTATCGCACCTCCTCTTCATACTATGATTCTGCCGGAGCATTGAGGCACTCTTGCTTTCAAATGATGGAATCAACGCAATCGTGGGATTTTGTTATCGTGGGTGGTTAGTTGGAACAGATCCTGTCTCACATTCACTACTGATTTACCTCTGCAGGTGGCCCTGCTGGATGCAATCTCGCAGCAACATTGGCTCGCTCAGACAAACGTCCTCAGGTATTACTATTAGAGGCTGAAGCAAAGAATGATGACAAATCTCTACGAGTGGATGGTCAGCGCTGGACTACCTTCTTGAATGGCGAGCTAAATTGGGGGTATAAGACTACTCCTCAGGAGCACTGCAATGGCCGAGAAATCGACTATTCACGGGGAAAAGTATTGGGCGGCAGCAGCGCCATTAATTTCGGTTTCTACACTGTGGGCGCTCGCGACGACTATGACCAGTGGGCAGCCATTGTGGGAGATGAAACTTTCCGGTGGGATCGCATGAAGGCTCGATTTAAGAAGCTGGAAAATTTCAATGGAGTCATCCCGAATACCAAAAATGCCAAATACGCGACGCCAAAACCAGCAGACCACGGTTCTCAGGGAAATCTTCGAGTGGGATATGCGAATGAATGGGAACAGGACCTGCCGCTCATGATGGATATCTTCGAACAAGCAGGTCTCGCTCGCAATCCAGATCACAATTCGGGTGACCCGATTGGAATGGCCTTGGTAATCAATTCCGCTCACCAGGGCCAAAGAACCACTGCAGCTGATCTGCTACTCGGCGCCCCGGACAATTTGACTGTCATCACAGAAGCACCAGTTCAGCGAGTGCTGCTTCAGGGAAAGAAGGCAATCGGTGTGGAGTCTCGGGGGAAGCAATGTTCGTTTTTGCCTTTTACCTTTCTGCTCTTTGAATATCTGAGACCAGATGCTGATACCTGCAGACATCGCCAACCAAGAAGTTATTTTGACCACCGGCGCTCAAGATACGCCCAAGATTCTCATGCATTCGGGAATTGGTCCAGCAGATCAGCTAAGAGAATTCCACATTCCCGTCGTGCAGAACCTGCCAGCTATTGGCCAAGGACTCCGAGACCATTTCTTCGTTCCCTTATGTTTCCAGCGCAAGCCTGAGACCAATGACCGAAACGCCTTCTTCCGTAACCCAGCTGCAATGGATGCCGCTTTAGAGCAGTGGAAGAAAGACAGAACTGGCCCTTGGACGCGGCACTCGTGTCAACTTGGCGCAGGTTGGCTCAAATCGGATCGCGTTACGGCGTCGACCGAGTTCAAGGCACTGCCACTGGCAGAGCAGGATTTTTTGCAGCGGGAAACCGTGCCACACTATGAACTTGTGACTCACTTTCCACTGCACCTCATCTTTCCTGAAGCTGTCCCGGACTATAGCTATGTATGTCTGTCGGTCTTTTTGATGAATGAGCAGTCAAATGGTGAAGTGCGCTTGCAGTCGTCCAACCCAGACGATCCTCTTCTTTTTGACCCGAAGTTTTTGTCTCACCCATTCGATCGTCGAGCTTGTATTGAGATTTACCGACACGTTCTAGAAATATCCAAACACCCTGCTTTCAGCAAAGACACTGTATCGACACTCATCGCCCCAGCCTCGGAATCAGACGAGGATATTCTCGAGTTTTGGAAGAACAACCTGGCATCGGGCTGGCACATGATGGGAACGGCCAAAATGGGGAAACCGGGTGATATTGATGCGGCGGTAGACAAGCGATTCCGAGTGTTTGGCATAGATAACCTTCGGGTCGCCGACTTGAGCGTTGTGCCGGTGTTGACTAACAACCACACCCAGGCTACTGCTTATGTGACAGGAGCGACGTGCGCAGATATTCTCATTCGGGAGTACGATCTCAACATGGCACAGCGACCGTGATGCTGTGATGGCGATTTTGGGTTTTTTGATTGTACATATGATTTATGACTGTCATTGATGAATACGACTTGCAACTTTTGGCATTCGAATTTCCTTTTTCCTTTCCTGCTTTTCTTTCGGTATATGCAATGATAGAATCGTGGATCCCCATCATATGAAGATAATTTGATTCTACTTCGGGCACGAGAGATGACGCTCAAACGGACATGAAAAGAAACCATGACAATAGAAGTACAAGATAAGAGGCCAGAAGGTGTGCTGGCGACAAGATGGACCAAACAGAAGGGCGAATGGCTTTCAGCGATGCTCCACCGTACCCACTGGATCCCGAATCCACTTGGCCATGAGAATCCGAGTATACGAGAATGCGAGAATACGAGCAGAAATTCCCCTATTTCCCCGCGTCGTGTTCGCATAGTGGCTGTTGTTTTTCGTGTTCGTATTTCTGATCGGGTTTGGATGAAGATTCTAATAATAATTTAGAATTACCACGAGGCAGAAAATTCTTATCTCGATTGATTTAAATGGAGACCGTTTACCACAAGACCCATCATGGTTTCATTCTTCTTCTCAGCACCTCCATCATGGCCGATTCCCAGGATGCCAGCAGCTTTGTCCTCTACCGATATACCCCCTCCGTCCCTGCTGCTGCCATCTTCGTCGCCTGTTTTGCGATTTTGACCGTTTTACATTCGATTCGGCTGTATCGAAATCGGACTTGGTTTTTTATCGCGTTTGTCATTGGCCTCATCTGTACGTTGCATTGCATCTGCACATCCGAGTCATGCTAACAGTTCAGTCGAACTTGCCGGATATGTTGCACGCATTTTCTCCCACCACGACAAGAACGCCTTAGGGCCGTATATAGTCCAAACGATGCTCATCCTTGTCGCGCCTCCTGTTTTCGCCGCCTCGATATACATGACGCTCGGAAGGGTCATTGTGCAGCTTCACGCGGAAAATGCTTCCATTATTCGGGTGAAATGGCTGACCAAGATCTTCGTGCTGGGTGATGTGATATCCTTTCTTATGCAGTGCTCAGGTATTTCTCCCGGTTATTTTGCTGCCGCTTCCACATGCTCATTCGTACAGGGGGTGGGTACATGGCAGCAGGTTCGGTGAATGCGATGCAGATAGGCGAGTACGTCGTCATCGGTGGATTAGCGGTGCAACTCCTCTTCTTCAGCTTCTTCGTCTTTGTTGCATCTCTGTTTCATTACCGAGTCAAGAAGAATCCGAAATATATGGTTACACAAGATACCTCACGACCCGGTGCATTTCCCCATTCCGTGAGCTGGGAGTCAGTGATGTGGGCACTGTACGTTGCGTGTGTGCTTATCTTGATCCGAT
Source organism: Aspergillus wentii DTO 134E9 (assembly GCF_001890725.1). Lineage (NCBI taxonomy): Eukaryota > Fungi > Ascomycota > Eurotiomycetes > Eurotiales > Aspergillaceae > Aspergillus > Aspergillus wentii. The sequence goes on from NW_024467837.1 coordinate 2,518,572, forward strand.
CAATCTTTCGTGTCGTGGAGTTTGTGCAGGGCAACGACGGATTCATCATGAAGCGGGAGTATCTGCTGTACATCTTCGATGCGCTACTGATGGCCCTTACGGGTATCGTCTTGGTGGTAGTATTTCCCGGAGCATATCTAGAAGCTGGTGCTAGGAATAAGACAGACAGTGAAATGCAACTGTCGCCGACGGAGGATTCTGAAGTGATGCAGAATCAAAAATGATACATGATTTTATGAGACGGAGTATGGAGTACGGAATGGATTGCAATTACTTGGATATCATGATGAACAGTGGCAGTTGCAACTGAATTTGACGGTGTTTAGAGTAGTATCTTGGCATCACTAGCAATGCCTATTGTTATTGACGCTTTTTTATTTTTTTATCCAGCCAGAAGAAAGCAGCACCACATGAAATTCAATTCAACTAAACGTAAAGTAGTAGTTGAGACCTTCCCTCTCCGTATTCAAAGTGCAGCTTTAGATGCACTAAAAATCGATTGATTCTAATGTGAAGAGTAAGATTCTACTGAGCATCTATCGTGACTTGTACAATAAAGGATCAGAAAACCCAAAGTATATTCCTGGTGGACTTTGTCGACGAGCATATCTGCCTCTATCACGTGCATGTATGACTCAGCACGCAATACGAACACGAGGCTTCATCGCGAACTCGAATCCCATAAGGCAAACAAAGCAACCATCATTCTCTTCTCGTATGCGTATGCACAAATGTCCCCATCTCCGCACTCTCCAGCCACTCCGGATTCCAATTCCACCCCGCGTGTCCGGCTCAAGTCCCGAGCCAGTCACACCAAGTCCCGCAATGGCTGTCAGACCTGTAAAGCCCGCCGCGTGAAGGTATGTTCTCCTCCAAGACGGTTATTCGTTTGAAACCAACTTCGCAAAGTGTGACGAAGTCCGTCCAATCTGTGGTGCATGTTCCCTCCGAGGCGATCGGTGCGAGTTTCTCAGCCAAACCAGAAATCCTCCACGCAGGCAAGCACCTCGGAAGAAAACACCCACCGCGGAGCAAGGCAGATCCTCTCATCCGAACAGAGCTTATCGAGAAGCTTCATTACATGATGAATCCGTTCCATGGTCTACAGGACCCGTTGAACATCCGACATCGATCCCGTTGCGACCTCTGGAGTTTAGTAGGACGGTTGTCTCACGACCGCCACAGCATCACGAGGGGCTAAACATGCTTGATCTGCGACTGCTACAGCATTTCATCTTGCGTCTTTCACATCGCATGTCGCTGAATCCGACCAAAACTTTGGTCTGGGAAAAGGTCATACCGGAAATTGCGGCGACGAACGAGTTCCTGATGCATCTGGTACTGGCATTGGCGGGCCTGGATCTGCTTTCAGAAGACCAAACAACAAAGGAACGTGCGTGCGAACATCCAAACTGGCCTACTAACTCACAGAGATGGACAGATTCAACATCAAACTCTCAATCTCCGAGCGAAGAGAACGGCCCGGCTGGGGTTGAGTCGTCCGGCTCGAGTAACGCCGTGGATTTGGAGACGGTGATCGAGTATCATCAACGGGGATTACAAGGATTCAGAGAGCAGCTGGCAGTCATGTCTGTTGCCAATGCAGAAGCAATGTTTGCCGGATCTCTCTTGATCGTAGCCTTTGCTTTTGGTTCCCTCCGTATACACGGCTTAAACCCGCCTGGTATATCTGATGAAAGTTCAGGATTCTTACCGCCTCAACAAAAGAAGCCCCGGCTGGATTGGATATACCTTGTTCGTGGTGTAACGTCGATTGTCCACGAGCACTGGAGATTTTTGCGCATGGGCCGACTGCGCGCGATATTCAACTTCAACAACAACCGTGATTCCTGGAAGGAGATCCCCGAAGACTTGGCATCAACACCAGTTCCACCGCGATGTCACTGCTCCAAATATTTGACCCGTTTTGCCAGTGGAGCACAACAGGCTTTGTCGAATCTGCGTACGTTTTCCAACACTCTGAAGCTGGCCGTTGCTCCGGAATCCCCCGAAAAAGAGATGGCCGAGCCCGGCAGGCCGATGACGCCCAGTGATATTCTTCGAGAGCAGAGCCATGCGCTTGAGATAGTGGAAGAGAACTACATGCGTATTATGTTTGTGTTGCAGTTTGCAACCAGTCCACAAACGCGGACGGACCGGATGGATGTGCAGGCGGACATTGAAGATGCGCTGGTGATGGCCTGGCCGCAGACGCTTTCGTACAATTTTGTTCGCTCCATGGAGCTCGAGCAAGACGAGTTTGGCGTAGTTCAGGGTTATTCCTTTACAATTCTGGCTCATTTATATTTGATTATTACTTTGCTCGAAGACGTGTGGTACGCCGTGGAGAGCTTTCGACACGAGATTATAAAGATCAACACATTGGTCCAGAGCTTGGGTGATAGTCAATTGGTGTCGCTAATGAAGTGGCCGATGGAAGTGATTTCATGAGTATTACGATGCAAATATATTACAGTTATCGTTGCATCATTAACTATTGACAATAATATTCAACCCACGCAGGGCTTTTAGTAGATATAGCGGAAATTCAAGTTCTCCTGGTCAGTGATATCGTCAAAGGCGTGATCGAGGTTGGGATCGGCAGTGTCCAGGCCTCTGGCCCGGAGAATTTCATCCTTCTTGTCATTCTGACGCTTGAGATAGAAGCGCAAGAAGATGACGCAGCAGGTCATGACAGCGTAGCAGCCCAGGTGGACACCAAAGGCGATGAGGTAGCGAGGGGCGTCCCACGAGAGAAAGACTTGAGGACCTGTGCTTGTCAGATAAAGTGATATAGCCGATGGACGAATGAACATACCAATGGCATTTCCTACGGCCCAGGAGATAAAAGTGGCTGCGACGACTGTCGACTTTTTCGTGGCACCGGCGATATTCCGCGAGACCATGGACAGCGCGAGATTCTGCGCAGACCAGAAGGAGAGTGTGATATAGTAACTGACGAGTAGGCCGGCTTTGGTGGACAGGCTGTGATTCTCAACCGTCATGAGGACAATGGTTCCGATAAAAGATCTATTTTCTGTCAGCAGGAATCGAGATGGAGGAGGGAAGAACATACGGAATGATGAAGCCCAACATGACGAGGATATTCTGTCCGGTCCTCTTGACCAGCCAGGCCGAGGTCAGCAGGACGATGATGATGTAGAAGCCCAGCACCATGGCCAACAGCTGGGTCTGCAGGACGGTAAAGTCGAATCCGGTGATGATGATATTGGCAAAAGCACCCAGTCCACTGGTGGGCAGCGTCGTAAACACCTGGACGGCACAATAACACCACATCTGAGGATCACGAAAGGCTTCCCACATCTGGTATGCGCGGAAGGTCTTGTTCTGCAAGCCGGTCTGGTTGGCACGCACTCGTTCGACCATCAGATGCTTGTCCTCTTCGTTGAAGCATTTGGCACGCATGGGAGAATCGGGCATCCAGAAGATGACGAAAAGACCCCAAAGCACCGACAGACAGCCGTATGCGATGAAGAGAGCCTGCCACGAGTAGATGGCACGGCCCTGGATGAGACTGAAGCAGTAGGCGAGCAACCCACCGACGATCTGCTGGCCACCGTTCATCATGTACCTGAAGCCTTTAGCAGAGACCGCGTGGATGGAGCGGAATACTCACCAGTAGGTCACCGTGGCCGCCTGTTCCTCTCGTTTATACCACATGCCCGACATCAACACAAAAGAAGGTTGGCAACACGCCTCGAAGATACCCAACAGGATGCGGACGACGATGAGACTGGCAAAGTTCTTGCAGACAGAGTGCAGGGCCAGAACAGCGCCCCAGAGAATGATGTTGACACCGAGATATTTGGCGATGGGAACGCGTTGGATGATCCAGTTGGTTGGATATTCGACGACGAGGACGGCGATGTAGATGCAAGTTGTGAGCCACGAGTACTAGATGGTCAGTTTCGAACGCTTGGAAGATACGGTGATAAGCTTACCTGCTGTCCCACCAAGCCCGTATCTTCAGGCAATCCCATGATGGAGGAGAAAGACAGGGTGCCCTTGTCGAGTGCCTGCAGGAAATACGTAAATATCATGATGACCAGCACACGACGGTCAATCATGCGTCGCAGCCGTCGACTGGTGGCATCGTCGACCTCGACTCGCCCTCGCGTGGCATATTCCTGCACTTCCTGGTCGACCCGTGTTGAGTCGGCCAAGTCTGGCTTGTCCAGCTTGTCGCTGGGCGAGAGCACCCGTTCGACATGGGCAGCATCGTCCTTGTCCATTTCGGCTTGATTCGAATCGTCTGTCCTGGAGAATGACGGATGGATGCCAGCAAAGACGCAGAAGTGCCTTTTATGCCCCGTCTCCCCTCCCCTCTCGCCTGATATCCCAACTTCTGCACTTCCCCGGCTTTTCCCCATCTTTTTCCCCACGCGTCGGCTTGCGGGGGAGAACTGCCCGAGGTGGCTGACGGCGGCCAATCCCGGCCCTCGTCGGCGCTGGATGGCCCGAGCCACGCGGGGAAGCCCATCGAGTTCTTCCGCGTATCAAATCCTCATTAACCCGCCGTTTCGCTCGAGAAGCAGGAAAGAAACAAAGCACAATCATGTCTTCCAAACCCCCCTCCCCCCAGATCCACGACGCCATCAATCTTCTCATCTCCAATCTGGTCAACATCGAAGATGCCACCGGCCAGTTCCTCCTGCGTCTGGACGATGGCCGTGTGATCGACACCAAATGCTGGAAGGGCTGGGAGTGGACGCACGGCATTGGCCTGTATGGCGTGTGGAAATACTACGAAATGACCGGCGATCCCAAACTGCTCCAAATCATCGAGGACTGGTTTGCAGCCCGGTTTGCCGAAGGAGGCACCACCAAGAACATCAACACCATGGCCGTCTTTCTGACGCTGGCATATGTCTACGAGAAGACGGGCAACGTGACTTATCTTCCCTGGCTGGACGCATGGGCGGAATGGGCGATGCATGATCTGCCACGTACTCGGTACGGAGGCATGCAGCACGCCACGTATGTGACGGAGAATTATCAGCAGCTGTGGGACGACACGCTAATGATGACCGTCATGCCCTTGGCCAAGATTGGTCGTTTGCTCAACCGCCCCGAGTACATTGCCGAGGCGAAGCGGCAGTTCCTCGTGCACATCAAGTATCTGTTCGATACCCGGACGGGCCTCTTCTACCACGGCTGGACCTTTGAAGACGGCGGGCACAACTTTGCTAACGCTCGCTGGGCCCGGGGCAACAGCTGGGTGACCATCGTCATCCCCGAGATCATCGAGCTGCTCGAGTTGGAACCCACCGATCCGATCCGAGTCCACCTCATCGACACCCTCGAGACTCAGTGTCAAGCGTTGCAACGAATGCAGGCGTCATCTGGCTTCTGGCACACCCTTCTCGATCATCCCGACTCGTATGTCGAGGCATCCGCAACAGCAGGGTTTGCATACGGAATCCTCAAAGCAGTTCGCAAGCGATATATCGGAGCACAGTATCGAGCTGTGGCAGAATCAGCCATCACAGCAGTGTTGGGAGCTGTGGATGAGAAGGGAGAGCTGCAGAATACCAGCTTTGGCACAGGGATGGGCGATAGTCTGGAGTTTTACAAGAAGATTCCATTGACAGCAATGCCGTATGGACAGGCTATGGCTATCATGGCTTTGGGCGAGTATTTGCGGACATATCTATAGATAGACGATAGAATATACAATTGGCATCCCTCACGACATATTATCTCACCAGAGCTTTATTCTCGATCAAACCTCTTTGCAATTCCTTCGTACCCTTCAACTCCGGCATGCCGTCCAGAATCTATGCGAGTCCGGGAGACACACGAATTGTATTCTCCCGTAATAGCTGGTCGAAGAGCAACGCCTCATCCCGTCGAGGATCCCATCCACCAACGTAGACGATTGCCCGTTGACCCAGATTGACGTGTGCAGGACAGACAGACGATTGTCTTTGGGAAGAGCACCGTACTTTGCTGGCCAGAATTGGATCCAACGAGAGAAGATGCATATCGGCAAAGTACTCGATGGATTGGGGATGGCTGTCGGCCAGACTTCTGCATCCAGCCACGCCAACAAAGAGACGAATGCATGGAGTACGATGAGAGACCAAACGGATGAAACGAAATCGGAAGCCAATCTAATCTAATCGCGATTATCTGATCAAATGCGTGGGCCAGTCGATTTTCCTGATCGGGACGAATCCTCCGAGTGCCAAGCCCCTCATTGGCCAATCAGATGCTGTTCGTTTCAGACTCAACGAGGTAAAAGGACAGTATCTCACGCAAATTAGAAACCCACCAGAAAAGTAAACCAAATTTATTACTGGTCACTCAGTACATCGTATCGATGAAAGTTGCACCACTTCAGCAAGGACACTCTTGCAGGGCTTCCATTTGGCGGTTCCAATTGGCCTCGGTAACGGCTTCGTGGCACAGCCCACCTCATGTATCGTTCTCGAAGGAGAACTACCCGATGCCCCGATGAAGGGCTTGGCATATGTCGTCTCCTTGCCTTTCGATAAGCCTGTGCAACAAGCAGAAGACACGCAGTCATCGAGATTGAAGAGTGCTGCCTTGTCGAGAATTGCCACTTGCTTATTTCACTCTCATGCATACACCGATCGACAAGTGAAAAGCAGTGGTGCTGTGATACGCAATCCCATGTAATTCCGGTTCAGGCAAATAACCAGCATTGCTAACAGCCAGTGTTGATTCACTGTAGAGTGATCGTAATATATTGTCGAGACCGTGCTGTGGTGGACGCTGTGGCATCGGTGCGGTAACACAAACTGCAGATACCATCATCAATATGCTTTGGCCACACGAGATGCTGCTTCCAGTTTTTTTTTTTTTTTTTTTCCTCAAGCAATCCGTTCATTCCTGGCGTCATCACACAATATGGAATCGGAATGGCATGGAATTCTGACTGGACAACAAAGGTCTTCGATCCTCGATGTCCCTTTCCAGTGATCACGGCAGATGCGTATTCTGTTTTACAACTCCAATGTACAATCAGGGAAGGGGGGCACTAAGACCAGAAATCCGACATTGGTTCACATGGTGTACTTTGAGCGTACATAAGGATTCATCCTTTCCCACTCACTGAAAAGAATCAAACGAGCTTTTTCTCTCCAGACATGGCACCGACTTCTTTGTCTATTTCTGATTCAGTTCCTGCTATGCAGTGGGCACTTGTGCCCAAAAGAAGCTCTGGGAGCAGCATAAAACCCGAGTACATCCAGATACCAGTCCCAGCAATCGCAGCCGATGATGTTCTTGTCCAGATCAAGTTTTCCGGTGTTTGCTATCAACACTCTGAGACATGGAAAGGTACGATACTCTTTTTAATATAAGACAGCACACTGACAAGACAATAAGATGAAGCCTGGACCAAGACGCATCCCATCGGTATGGGAGTGGGATCTTTTGGCAACCTGCCTTTACTGACGCTGTCCAGGTGGCCACGAAGGAACCGGTCTGGTCGTGGCAGTCGGAGAGAATGTCGACAATCTAGCCGTGGCAGATCGAGTGGGGGTTCAGGTAATCTTCTATTTCGTCATTCATTCTAATGCTAATGCCTCATCCAGTGGGCTAATCAATCCTGTGGCAACTGCGATTTCTGCCACAGCGGATGTGAGCCGCTTTGCCCTGATGCTCGCTTCTCAGGATACACGGTGGATGGGACCTTTCAGCAATACGCTGTATGCAAGGCTACCCACGTCGTCAGAATTCCTGATGATGTTGCGTTGGATGAAGCTGCTTCGGTGAGTTTATTTCGGTTGAGTGAACAGCGTCGTTAATAATGCTTTCCAGATACTTTGCTCCAGTGGCACCGTTTACAAAGCTCTCAAGGAGAGCAATGCCCAGCCGGGCCAGATTGTCGGTAAGTTATTGATCCATCCTTCCAGTTTGCCTGTCTAACATTGAAAGCCATCGCCGGTCAAGGAGGCTTGACTTCGTTCGCTTGTCAGCTTGCCAAGGCATGTGGATTTCGAGTACTCGCCTTGGCCAACGAAGCCAACGTGACGGCGATGAAGCTGCTAGGAGTGGCCTTCTTTGTCGACTGTCTCTCTCCAGACGTTGTTTCGGAGGTGAAGTCAGTCACCGGTGGAGGTCCCCATGCTACGTTGGTTGTCACGGCAGAAGAGACATTATTCCATCAAGCAATTCAGTTTGTTCGGCCAAGAGGGACTGTCGTTGCAGTGGGTGTTCCTGCTGGCGGTATCCAGACAGATCTTTTCGTGCCGATGATGCGCATGGTCAACATCAAAGGCTCGTGTGTTGCCAACAGCAGCGAAACAGCAGAGGCACTCGGGGTCGTCACCCAAGCCAAATTGAACATTCCACATCGCGTTTTGGAGTTGCAGGATCTTCCTGGTATTCATGAATTAATAGACAAAGGTATGCGGCTTGACTCGATTGTGATCGTAGACTGACTCGGCAGGCGAATTGCAAGAACGAGTGGTTCTCAGTCTTCCTGAACCTCACCAAGACGATCCATCAGACGGTGCCTTTGCCTTGTCCCCCAGAGTGCCTGAGTTCAGTCAGAGCCAGTACAATATCGGAACATATCTCGCATACCGACTGGAAGAGCTGGGGATCCGAGATTACTTTGTGGTTCCGGGTAAGTTCCGATCCCTTCATTACCGTCCTCACTGACGCCAAATTAGGCGACTTCAATTTGATCCTTCTCGACCAGATACTCAAGAGCGAGTACCTGCGCATGGTGGGTTGCTGCAACGAACTTAATGCCGGATACGCCGCTGATGGATACGCCCGGTCCTCGCCGACACGCGTGGCCGTCGTGATGGTTACATTCATGGTCGGTAGTCTCTCTGTCGTGAATGCCATTGCCGGGGCCTACTCGGATCGCCTGCGCGTAGTGGTGGTCTGCAGCTGCCCCAAGTCCATCACATTTGGTCAGAATCGAGTAATTCACCACACCCTCGGCGTCCCAGACCGAGACCAGTCACTGCGGATGTACCGAGAAGTTACCACGGCCTCTGTTCGGCTGAGTCGTGACCAAAAGAGTGCTCGCCAAACGCTTGACCAAACGCTGGTGCAATGTGTCGAAAACTCGTTGCCGGTGTATATCGAAATCCCTGCAGATATTTCCGAAATGCCCTGCGATTCACCACAGCCATTGGCATTTCAACGTCCCGACTTGGCTCCTGCGAATCAGCTTCAAGAAGCAATCCACGCCGTGACCGATGCGTGGAACTCGGCTCACAGACCCGTTGTCTTGATCGGCGCACTGGCACGATCCGTCCTTCCCGAAACACTCGTGGCCGTGCTAGACAAACTCGGCTGCGCTGTCTTTTGCCAACCAGATGCAAAGTCACTGGTTCCTGAGAATTATCCTCAGTTTGCTGGCACTTTCTGGTCGAAGGCGTTGGAGCCGGCGTTGTGTGGGGAGACGGTAATGAACTCGGACTTGTGGGTGGTGATCGGTGGACGGTGGAGTGACTATCACACACTGGGAGACACGCTGGATATTTCCAAAGAGTCATATCGAGTGTTGGACCTGCAGGATGAGTACATCCAGGCCCCCGAGTCTCACATCATTCAAGGCATCCCGCTGGCCCAGGCACTCACAGCGCTGGTCAAGTCGGACATCAAGAAGAAACCCATCGCCATGGAATTGACTAAGCAGGAATCTCATCCAATGTCCATGAATAATACGACATTGACCGTGGCTAGCATTCTCAGTGGCATCGAGCACCTGCTCCGACCACAGGATACGTTGATTGCCGAAACGGGAGACAGCTGGTTCAACGCTCAACGTATTCGACTGCCGCATGGAACCGACTTTCAGATGCAGATGATTTACGGCTCGATTGGATGGAGCTTGCCGGCGACAATGGGCAGCCAATTGGCCCGGCCAGATGGGCGAACAGTGTTGATGATCGGGGATGGCAGCTTTCAGATGACGGCGCAGGAAGTGAGCACGATGATCCGGATGCGGATGAACGCGGTGGTGTTTATCTTCAACAACCTGGGCTATGGAATCGAGGTATGTGCATCATCTCAATCAAAGAGGGTCTTTCTGACCAAGCAGACGGCCATCCATGAGGGTCCGTACAACTACATCAGCAACTGGAACTACGCCGCGTTCACGTCCAGCCTGAGCGGCGTGTTCCACACTCAGGATCTCGACAATCCGTACTTGTCCAGCGCCGAGAAGCAGAAGGAGATGGACCCATCCGTGTTTGCAATGCAGATCAAGACCCACGGCGAACTGTTGGTGGCGTTGAATCGCGTCCAGCGCGAGCCGGAAAAACTGGCGATCCTCGAATGTTGCATCGAGCCGAAGGACATCAGCGACTTGTTGGTTCGCTTTGGTTCTGCCGTGGGGAAGAAGCATTGATGCATTTGGATGATGAGCGGATAGAATAGAATAGATTGCAGTCGATTCAATGCGATGTTCCGTTTGTGTTATTCAGATCCTTTCTTATCTCGCACATCGGCGGTCTCCGAAGAGACATATATATCGAATCGCACCCCATCAAGACAACCAGTATCATCCTCGCAATGCTGTACACTCACGCCACCATCATCACCGTCGATGCCTCTCGTCGCATCGTCGAGGACGGTGCTATCCGTGTCCAGAATGACTCCATCGCAGACATCGGCAAAACTGACCGTCTTCGCAGCCAATACCCCGCAGACGAGGAATACAGCCTCGATGGCCGCATCGTCATCCCCGGCCTCATCTCGACGCACATGCACACGGCCCAGACGCTGTTGCGGGGAGCAGCAGACGATCTCGAACTGGTTTCGTGGCTCTGCGAACGCATCTGGGTGCTGCAGGGCAACTTCACCGCAGATGATGGCTATGCTGCCGCACGCTTGAGTATCGGCGAGATGCTGAAGTCGGGGACGACTTGTTTCCTGGAGAGCATGGTATGCATCGCACTTCTCCACAGATGAAGTGATATTGACGAGACAGTTTGCCGATCGATACGGCTTCGACGGTCTCTGCCAGGCCGTGGAAGAAAGCGGCATCCGTGGCTGTCTGGGCAAGATCGTCATGGACATTGCCCGTTACGCGCAAGATGATGCCTGGGCGATGCATCCGGGACTCGTCGAGAACCGTGAAACGTCGCTGCTGGGGGCGTTGAGCATGTGGGAGAAATGGAACGGACAGGCAAACGACCGCATCCGCGTGTGGTTTGGAGCTCGCACTCCAGGCGGGTATTTTTGCATCTCTTGATCCCATCAGCATCGATGAATCTGACCAGATAGTGTCTCGGACGCATTGTATCGCGAAATGACCGCTTTGTCGCGCGCGAACAACATCCCCATCACGATGCACTGCGCCGAAGTGCAGGCCGACCGCGATTTCTTCGCCTCGGTCGGCCATTCGCCCATGTCGTACTGCGACGCAGTGGGTTTGCTCTCGCCATCCACCGTGCTGGCCCATATGGTGCATCTCGACGACACCGATATTGCCACATTATCAGCTTCAGGCACGCATGTCGCTCACTGTCCGACTTCCAACGCCAAATTGGCCCCGGGGATCTGTCGAGTCCCCGATTTGCTGACAGCAGGAGTCAATGTCGGGCTGGGAACCGACGGTGCTCCGTGCAACAATACCTGCGATCTCCTCCAGGAGATGAAGCTGGCAGGCATCATCCACAAGAGTATTGCTTACGATCCCACGGCCGTTCCTGCCGAGTCGGTGCTGGAGATGGCTACGATCAACGGTGCGAAAGCGCTGGGACTGGCTGACCGGATTGGCAGTTTGGAGATTGGAAAGAAGGCCGACTTTGTGGCGATCGATGTCCGGAAAATTCACTCGCAGCCGTGGTTCAACCCGGTGAGTGCTATTGTGTATACTGCTACAGGCCGCAATGTCGACGTGGTGGTCGTCGACGGCCAGATGGTGGTCCGAGACGGGCAACTCTTGACGATGAACGAACAGGAGATTGTGGAAGAGGCAAAGATACGAAGCCGGCAAGTAGTGATCAGAGCCGGTTTGCAGGATACGATCAAGCCTCGATGGCCAGTGGAATAAACAGATTATCATAGACGCGTGTTATGTATGTACGTCAATCATCAAATCAAGCCTTGCGCAGCCACACCGACTGCGAGTTGCAATACGATGTCAGTCCGTTCAATCCCCATTCTGTGCCAATTCCACTCGTCTTGTGCCCTCCGAACGGCACATTGGGAGCCACCTCAAAGTGCGAGTTCACCCACACACTGCCACTCTGCAGCTGATCGGCCATCCGCATCGCTCGTTGCAGATCCTTACTCCAGACAGACGATCCCAATCCGCTCTCCGAACCGTTGGCTCGGGCCAACACGTCGGCCTCGTCGGACCATTTCATGATCGGGAGAATGGGGGCAAACGGTTCTTCCTGCACGACGCGGGAGTCTTCGGGCGGATTATCGATGATGGTTGGGTGGATGAAGTAGCCAGCCGAGTTTTCAATCGTGCCACCCAAGACGGCCTTGAGCCCATCGGTTGTGATGCTGCCAAAAAGATCGCGAGCCTTGTCGAACTGCATGCCGTTTTGAACGGGACCAAAGAAGACATCGGACTCGGTGCCGTCGCCCACCTTGAGGGCCTGCACGAACTGCACCAATTTGTCTCGGAACTCGTCGTAGATCTTCTCGTGGACGTAGAGACGTTTGATCATCATGCAGATCTGGGCTGAGCACAGGAAGGAGAGGATGCCGACCTGTCAAGTTAGTATTTGCCACAGCATGCAAGGGATGAACCGACTCACTTTGGGAATTACGGCGTCGATGTCGACATCGTCGCAGATGATGGCCGGGTCGTTACCCCCCAGCTCCAGAGTGACTCGTTTCAGCGTCTTTGCACAACTGGCCATGACTCGTTTTCCGGTCAGGGTCGACCCCGTGAAGCTGATCTTGTCGATTCCCGGATGCTCCGTAATCATCGGGCCCAGATCATCACCGCCACTCAACGCCTGGACCACACCGGGGGGAAAGCATCGTGTGGCCAATTCTGCCAGCTTCAGCCCGCAGTACGGAGTGAAAGGAGACGACTTGACGATGACCGTGTTTCCCGTGTACACAGCCGGGATGATCTTCCCGATTGCCAGCAACACGGGGAAATTCCACGGCACGATGGCTCCGGAAACGCCCAACGGGGTGTAGCGTTGAATCACCTTGCAGTCCTCCGTATCCTGTATGACGGTCTCGGGAACGGTGATACTCGACAAGCCTCGAGCCCATGTGGCAGCCATGCCGACTTCGGTCGTCGACTGGCTGAGTGGTTTCCCCTGTTCCTGCGTCAAGAGACGCGCCAAGCTGTCCGCGTTGGCCTCGATGGCGTCGGCATATTTGAGGATGGCAGCTCGACGCTCATCGAAGGAGGTCTTGGACCACTTCTGGAATGCATCGCGGGCACACTGAACCGCACGATCGAGATCTTGTTGGGTCGAGACGGGGACTGGGGGGTTGGGTTGGCGATTGGCGGGGTTGATGCTGTGACGCGTGGAGGGAGTGGAGGTCAAATCGTTGTTGATGACATTGTGAAAGGACTGTGTTTGCACATGCTGCGGTCAGTACAATTCACATGGTCGCGTTGAAGCCATACCGTGATATCCAGAGATGCAGCCATGGTGAATTGTCAGAGTTGTTGTCGAAGGATGCCGGCTGAAATCATCGTGCGCGGCGCTTAAATACCTGCGTACCCCTCACGAGATCCCATCTTGGTCGAACAGAGTTTCAAACACCTTTCCGAAACAAGACGGGTACGTCGCAGATCTGGGGACCCCGCATCTCCATGATGGTGATGGTCATCCGAAAAGACTCAGAAATGAGCACGGATCGCCGCTGGTCGGAAACGAGATTCGGCAACTTCAGCCTCACGCGGATGCGCAGGGCGGGACTTCGCAGATCGCGGGGTTTGGGGTACGACCAAAGAAAGGGAGAAAAAACAGCTGATTGCATTCGCTATCTCGTATCTATCTGTCTATCACATTGGCCTCGTTGGCCTTGTTGGCCTTATCGAGCTCCTCGAGCCTAGCTGTCCCGTCGAGCTTGTCTTGTTCACGATGAAGTCTGGCAAACTTCTGGTACATACGAAAAAGCCACTGAATGTCGTCTTCCTTGCAGTCTTCCTGGAATGCACTGTAGTGGATCAACCTGTCCATGGCGTTCATCATCCGATGGAAATTCATCTTCCACTGTGGCCGGTCCGGCACTGCAACCTGTGACGGTGCCGCGCAGTCCCGGTCGAACTGCTCTCGGTCGACCACCCATCGCGTCACTTCCGCCATGTTCGTCTCGATCCTCTCCGAGTCTGGCAGCAAGAACCCCTCCACGTCGAAGTCCGGGTCGAGGCCCGGGATTCTCCGCAATTCCTCGCGGCATTCTTCCTTCACATCAGCGTTGCAAGGCTCTCTGACGCTACCCGGCTTGGTCAGAGCGTGCCGGAAGGAGTCATAGATGGTCCACGTGTCAAGCTCCAGATGCCAGCATCGAACCATCCACTGAATGGACAAGAACATATTCCTGTGCCGATCCGGTTCTTGGTCGTCATTGACTTTACCGGCCATCCACCGGACAAGCTGAAGTCGATAGAGTGCTTTCCATGTCGAAATCATGTGATGGGTAGGGAGGTGGTGATCGGGAATGCCGTGAGGCAGCCAGTGGATGGTGATATTCTGCAGTGGAGGCTGCCCTCTAAAGGAATCAATGGCGAGCAAGTGGAGGAAAGTCGGTTTCATCAACAGCACAACTTTTCTGCCGTTGCAGTGATTGTCCAGCTGGCGAATCGAGCGGGCCAAGATGAGATGGGTCAAGTTCGCATTGGGGGCCGAATGCCACTCCATGCCGAGGGCTTTCTGATTCAAGCCGTCGAGTTTTGGGGGGGGTACTGCTTGGATCCGACAATGAAGAGGGGACACCGGTGAGAACCATCGACGTTGGTGCACAACAGGGCCGAAACAAACTGAGGAGGGAAGTCCATCCCAGGCATGGCTCGCAAGTCCACCTTGGCATGGTCGGTCATGAAGATGTCTTCGGACTTGTATGCCAGGAGTATGATGTAAAGAGCTTTCAGCGCACGCTCCACATCGGCCATACTGTCATCTGCCCGATCTATTTTGTTTCGGAAATTGTATTTCCTTGCAAATGTTCTCATCCACTCTTCAGACAACGGGAACCGGGGGATTCCTTGCAAGTACAGGAGGTTGTATGCCACCTCCCGGATGAGAGAGATTTCAACTCGGGTCTCTGTCAGGACTTCGGACAGGTACACCTTCAAGACATGCTCGAGCTCTGAAAGGACTGCATCTTCTGGAGGTGCAACAGGCTGAGGAGAGGGTTCTTGTCGAGGAATCTTAACTGGAATCTGAACTTCGACTTCAGGATAAGTACTTTCCGGCTGTTCGGGAGGCTGTTGTCGATTCCCTCGGCAAGACCGTCCTCGAGAGCATTGTCGAGGTATCAACCCTGGCTCTCAAGTCTCTTCTCGCTGAGGAGTCCCATCCACCGGAGGAGTCATTTCGTCGAACTCGGAACGAAGCATCTCGCCGATGGATGATCGAGCGGCGCGCCGGCCAAATTTTTGCTCGAAAACGTCTCGTAGCTCCTCCTGGGTCATTTCAGGATGGCGACTTGCGTATCCGCGCATCTAGACCTTATGTTCCCACGGAATCGGCGGGGCCATTATGGGAAGGAAAGAAAAGAATGAGTCAGGAACGAACGAACGAATGAATGAACAGATTCAGAATTGAGACAACGGAATTGAACTGCAAAGGATGAAGAAAAGAGAAAGCGAACTTGAGAATCTGGCAGAAGTGCGAGCATTGTATGGTCGACAGAATTTTCGTCTCTGAGTGCGTTAGGGCAAGCGGGATTTGATATATTATGATACAGCTCGATGTATCATAAAGTCGACCGGCGAGGCGGTTGGGCGGTTGTCACAGCGAAGCGTCGAGAAATCGACGGTTGATGCAGTCATGGACAGCCAGCATTGTATATTATCAGCACCAGGATCGTAGATTCGTAGATATTTATCCAGCAATCAGCGGCCAGAAGGCAGCTGGCCGAGAGACATAAAGAGCCTTGTCGAGGTCGGGTGGTGAACGGATCCACTGCACCACCATGGCTTTCGTACGGGCCCTGCTTTTCCAGCTGGCGGCTGTTCACGCCGTTGCCAGCTCAAATCCTCTCGTTGACTTGGGATATTCTCAATACCAAGGACGGAGGCTCCATACGGGTGTCGATGAATATCTGGGCATGCGATATGCTGCTCCTCCCGTGGCCAATCGACGATTCCGGGCACCTCAAGACCTGACCACCACGCAGTCTATACAAGCCGCATCAGAGGTAAGCACCGAAACAGCGAAATGTTGAAGAAGCATCTACTGATCGGCGATCTCCCGTAGTTTGGGCCGATTTGCATTGGAGCCAGTCAATCGCCCAGCCTCGCCGTGTCCGAGGATTGTCTGTTCATCAACGTCTTCACCCCGTCCAACGCCACGAGACACTCGAAACTCCCCGTCTGGGTCTACATCCAGGGTGGTGGCTACGCAGCCAATTCCAACGCCAACTACAATGGAACCGAGGTCATTCAGCATTCGAGTTACGGTCTTGTCTTTGTCAATTTCAACTACCGTGTGGGTGCACTCGGGTTCCTGGCCAGCGAGCACGTCAGACAGAACGGCCATCTCAACGTGGGTTTACGGGACCAGCGAAAAGCCCTCGAATGGGTGCAGAAATACATCCATCGATTTGGCGGCAATCCAGCCCAGGTCGTCATCCACGGCGCTTCTGCCGGGGCTGGCTCTGTGGCCATCCATCTGGCTGCACACCGAGGACGCAACGACGGCCTCTTTGCCGGGGCGATCTCCGAATCACCGTTCTGGCCCACGCAGCGGCGCGTGGCCGAGATGGAATTCCAGTTTGATCGCTTTGTGAACGATACCGGTTGCGCTGGATCCGAAGATGCGCTCGTGTGTCTACGTTCTGTCGATCTCCCGACAATCCAGGCAGCCAATACACCCTCGCCATTTCCCGACGCCAGTTCCAGCCCGTTGTGGTATTTCCTTCCCGTTGTCGATGGAGACCTGATCCAGCAACCGCTGTATGAGCTCTTTGAGCAAGGAAGCATCATCGCAGTCCCGTTGCTGGTCGGTGACTCCACAAACGAGGGATCTCTGTTTGCGTGCAATGCCACCAACCGCAGCGAGATGGCTCAGTTCCTGCAGAACAACTTTCCCGATCTTGTCCCCAGACAGATGCGAGAAATCTTCAATGCCTATCCCCCAATGCCACCCCTACCGTTCCATGCCCCGTATTTTCCTTCTACGTCTGCAGCGTATGGCGATTCCACCTTCACCTGCCCCGGGAATCACATTGCGGGGACAATGGCAAGGTACTTCGCTCCCAACCAAGTCTGGAATTATCGATACAATGTGCAAGATCCATCGATGATGGCTGCCGGTCTCGGGGTTTCGCATACGCTCGAAACGACTGCGATATTCGGAGTTGGCTCTGCACCGGGCTCGGAGGAAACGACGTACGCCGGTGTCAACGCGGGGATTGTACCTATCGTAATGGATTACTGGATTAGCTTCGTCATGAATTTGGATCCAAACACACTGAGAAATACTCGAGCGCCGTATTGGGCTTCGTGGGGAGAGGGGCAACGGTTGAGGCTGCAAACCAATTCGACGGCGATGGAGGAAGTGCCGCCATTACTCCAGCACCGTTGCAATCTGTGGAAGACAATTGCCTTGTCGCGAGGTAGTCAATAACGCGACAACGCCATTCTCCCCTCTTCGTCTTGGAGGCACACGGAAAATTTCGTCGCTGCCGATCGCTGCAGGAGATCGGTTGTGCTGCTGCATCGGGAATAGTGCGTCACACAGTCTGCAAGCTGCATCTCAACAAAAACACCCGACGATGCAGCAAAGGAGACGAAAACACCGTGAGGAGGATTGGTTTTTTCCTGTCCATACTGCGTATCTCTCTCTTCATTATCCAATTGATTTTCCGTTGCTTCGCAAAGCTTATCTCCGCGGAGTTGTCCGTGATCGACCGTGGGGTGTCCGAGCGTGGCGGACCTTCACCGAAATCAAGGCTTATCAAGTGGAACGACTAGACAAACCGGGGTGGAGGCCATTTTTATTCAAAGGAACGGCAATTCCGATCAGGCCATGGGTGAGTGCCGTCGATTCTTCATCATCGCCATTTTGCTGACTGCTCGATCGTGTCAGAGATTCGACGCGTGAAATTCCCCGAATTCTCCGGATTCTCCGGCCATGGCAATCGCTGAGGAACGGACAGGCGATGGCCCTCGCCACGAGCAGCCAGCCAGCAAGACGGAAACAACTGTCGTCAACCAAGACGTCGAGGATGCCACGATCAGGTCGTATCGTCCGACCAAATGGCAGAGCAACATCACCATCCTGAGCTGCGTGAGTCCTTCGTCCAGCGTTTTTTGACCACCGGCTGATGATTCCAGTACATCGCCAACTTCAGTGACGGATTCCAAAACACCCTGGCGAACCCTACGAATGTCATCTTCAAACAACTCCTGGGCTCGGACGGCTATCCGTCCGAGATGAAAACGCGCATCAGCAATTCGCTAATTGTCGGCGCCATTCTCGGGGTTGTCGTGTTGGGATACACCTCGGACATGTTCTCGCGACGAGCCGGTTTGCTCTTCACTTCGTCGCTCGTGGCCATTGGGACGTTGATGTCGGCACTGGCCCTTCAGGTTCATCCGTCCAACGACATGTTGTGGTACTTTGTCGTTGTGCGAGGAATTGCTGGGTTTGGCGTGGGAGGCGAGTATCCTCCGAGTGCTGCGGCAGGCATTGAAGAATCAGACGATGTGAGTGTCCTGGCCTTGGTAACTGTGTTCTTTGCTCACCAATGCAGTTCCTGCGACGATATCGCGGTCCCTTGTTTGTTTCCTTCACAACGTTGATGGCCACCGTCGCCGGTCCGATTCTGATGATCATCTACCTGATCTGCCTCATCGCCAGCGACAACAACTTGACCATTGCCTTCCACGCCATCTACTCGATCGCCACTATTCTTCCAGTCATCATCATCGTTTTGCGGCTGTTCATGGCCGACTCTACCTTGTTCCACTACTCGAACTTCACTCGCCAACGACGGTCCCCGCAAATCTACCTGTTGCTTGTCCGTCGATACTGGTGGCGGATGTTGACTACCTCGCTGGCCTTCTTTCTCTACGATTTCATCAACTTTCCGAACAGCATCATGTCGAGTACCATTATTTCTTCGCTGGTCAAGGACCACAACGTTCGCACCACGGCCATTTGGCAAGTCATCCTGGCCGTTCTCCCTGTTCCTGGAGTCATCATCGGTGCATGGCTCACCAACGCCATTGGTCGACGAAAGACCGGTATGCTGGGATTCGCCGGGTACGTGGTCCTGGGCTTCATCATCGGAGGTACCTACTCCAAGCTCTCTCAGCACATCGCAGCATTTGTTGTGCTGTACGGCCTGCTGCAGGCATTCGGTCACATGGGTCCCGGAGCTACAATTGGACTGATCTCCACCGAGTCATTCCCCACGGCCATGCGCAGTATGGGGTACGGTGTGGCCACAGCGTTCGGTAGGACTGGAGCAGCAGTGGGCACGCAGTGCTTTTCTCCGTTGCAGGATCGGGCCGGGAACAGTTCGACATTCTATCTGGCCGGTGGAGTTGCCGTGCTGGGCATGATGGTCTATTGGCTGTTGCCCGAAAGTGGGGATTTGGATCTGGAAAAGGAGGATCAACTGTTGAAGGAGTATCTGATGGAACATGGATATACCACGGACGTGAAAGATTAGATATACCGTAGATCTGCCACGACGAATGAATACATTTGATCCAACCCATTTGTAGTCAATCGATCGACGGCAATTGTCGGTTTACGTTCTGCGGAGAAGTTTCTCGACGCGAAAGAAACGAAGCGAAGATTTCCACAACGGCTTCGAATTCTCGTATTCCAACTGCTTCGATTTTTGACTGCTTGCGAAAAATGAACCCATCCATCAGTCGATCGTACTCGGGCAGACTGACTCAATTCTCGCTCACTCGTAATTGTTCGCATGGTGGGCACACAGGATCGCGGCTCCATCTCCGTTTCTGTTAATTCGATAGACGTTAGATTCGGTATGCATCACTGTTGATGAAACAAATATTGTACTGGCCGGATCAGTCAGAAGATTCGATGAGCGTGATTTGTTTGGTATCGTGGGCATTGAGACAAGTGTTGATTTCGGGCAACGGCCCGAGGCGAACGTCAAAATATATCATTCGACCACGAAGATCGCACGAGATATCGCCACTTTGCAAAGAAGCCACACATTCCTTCGAAACCGATGAGTCTCGCTTAGACAATCTCAGAACGTGTGCCACACGAATCCAGTCGATTCAATTCAACGAGTCAACGAGTCGAATCGAAGAATTGGTCGAGTCGAATCATATTTTGAAAACAGACTCGATTCGACAGTATCTAACACAGACCCATTACACACTCGTGGACTGTTTTATATGGTATATTATATAAATTACACACGGGCTGGTAATAATACGGATCATGTGACACGATCTCTCTCGGCAAGCCACGATCAGAAAAGCCGACGCATTGCAGGAGATGCTCTGGTTACGGCAAACTCATAAGCAACTCGTCAGGTATTTCATCGATGGATACCAGCTAGATGCTGTTTCATCGAGAGCTGCAGCTTCACAGAGATTGACACTGTCGACAGAAGCCGTAAGACTGCTCCATATCGACCCGGTTTTCTTTCAACGCGTGACAGAAAAAAGAAACGAACTTGTCTGTGGCTCTCGACGATGATCGAGCATCTGATCTGTCGATGTCAAATAATCGAACAACGATCATCCCATCCATATGTACAGAAAAACACTGATCGATTCACGCGGGAGTTGGTACCTGAGCCCTTCCACTGCCGGGAGTCACGCTCAAACCAACTACCAGTGGCAACTCTATATAGATGATACGCCCTTGCTGTCACGAACCGAAGATGTTCAAACCTTGTCGACACGATACCTCTGATCGACGGCTCTTCGACTGCCACACGCACGGAGATCGATAACGGCTAGATCTCAGTATCTCCGTGATCGATCTGGATAGCTTCAAGACCATGTCTCGATGAGATCTAGAATGGAGCAGAAGACGAGACCCCTACGGGGAAGGGGCAAATAGCTGTCGATGGCAAATGGGACTTGTATATACATATGGCTTCGATTGCTGGCCTGGCTGAAAGGCCAAGCAATTCGTCTTAATTGATCACATATTATTCAAAGGCCTACTTCATCTACTCGCTTTCACATACACGACGATGAGCATTCGAATCGTTTGCCACCAGCGATTCGCTTTATCAACCAACTCCGCAAGTAACTTATTCGAAGCCGCTTACGCTTGCCCAATCCCATGTCTCGGAGAATGATCATCTTCATCCAGCGCGGAAATTGGTGTGTTGGATCTGACTTCTCCACACGCAAGATCTGCAACGGCTTACCCCAGAATGAGATGCATTACGAGACCAATGCCTTCGATTACTCTGGCATCGTTCAAGACTCGGTTCTGTGGCACGACGTACTATTGTCCTCGGAGGTTTCAAGCAGCACATCATTTACACCGGGAGGTTTGGGTTGAGCCATTACCTATCCCGAATAGGGGTCAGAGAGCGCGCAATGCGGGTGCAGTTCGGGCAGTCAAACACCACAACATATTCTGCTCAAATGCCCGCTGCTGGTTGATCTACAAACGACATGTGCAGGAAGCTGCGGAGAAACGTGTCCCGGGCACTGGGGGTTGATGGGTTGCTTTCGGAACCGAAGGCGTCGGTGGCGATCGCCGATTCCATGATGCAAACGGGCCTAGTAGCTGGAAGAGGAATAAAAGGTCTACTACTGCTACTACTACTACTACTATTCGAAAGCTTCGCCGGGAAAGTGGGTTCGCGGGGAGCTGGGTTTGTCGTTGCCCACGGCTCCTGGACGGCAACCACGGCGTATTCTCGGAGCCGGTGATCGCAGAGCAGTGACCTTGTCGAGGGAGTTCTGGGTGTTGTACTGGAGGATTTGGAGAGTCTCATGGTTCGGGGATTCATCGTTCGGAGGGTTGTCGTTTGGTGTTGTGCCTACTCGGAGAGGTATTCGTTTGGGAAGTACTCGGTGGGATACTCGATGATGGGCTCGCTGGAGCCCCAAAACGCGCTTCCCGTCTCCATTTTCTGGAATTGGGGGCATATCTCGTTTGTCGGAGTTCAGGGAAGGGTCGTGATCGGAGGTTTGTATGGGAGCCGGCGCGTGGGAGGCGTTCCTTTGTGTGTACCGGAATCGGAAGGCGGAGGTGGTGGAGGCGGCGAGGTTTTCGCTTCTGTGGCGGTGGTGGCGGTGGTGGCCGTGTCAGTGACCCAGAGGAAGAACTTGGTGGCCACGGAGATCACGTCCCTGCGTTCGGTGTTGCCTTGGACCACCCACTCCCAGTGGTCAAAGGGTGTTGCTAGTATGGTGATGGGCGTCGTGTTTTGTTCTGCGAGTGATGTCGTGACTGAGTGTCGTGTGGATTCGTCTTCGGTGTCGTATTGCTTGGTGGATTTGACGCGTTTCGGTCCGGATTTTCGACTTCCGAGGGCAGCCTCGTTTTCGCCCAGCAGTCTCTGAACCGGTGAGAGACCAGTCGCTGGACCATGTCGGTGTTTGCGAGGTGATTGACAGCGACGAGATGGGGGAGTCTTCGTTTCCCAGCCCGGGGGGTTGTCGAGGCGCTTGTGCCCACAACCGGTTCGGTGTTTCGGGCACTGGCGGCAGTGAGACGTAACAACCAACTCACGGCTGTTCTTGTAATGGTGGTGATTTTGGTTTGTGTTCTATGACTCGGACTGGCGGCTTTGGTGGGAGACTGAACTGCTTTCGTTGCTGCAGTGGACGGCTCGGAGAAGGGCTCAGAGAAGAATTCGTTGGAGAATTCAGTGTTGACCGTGTTGGTGACTGGCTCCGGGATCTCGTTATCATGGAGTGGTTGGCTTGGGGTGTTGACCGGAGCCGGAGTTGAGCGATGTATTCCACTGCGGCTAGGGGGTGAAGTCTCGCCATCGTGGGATGCTGGGTGGCGGCCCGCTCTGCTGAACCCCCGGCTGTCGTTGATCCGTGTGTTGTGAATGACGTACCAGTCCCGAAGGGTTCCTTTGGCGCGGGTGGTGGCCCTGCCTCGGTCTTTTCCGGGACCGTGAAGTACTTGGGCTTGTTTTGTAGTCGTTGTTACTCTGTAGTGTTTAGTGTATTCGTGTCGTACTGGGCAATTGGCGTTGGTATCGACAGCTGCGTGGCGTCCGTTGCAGTTGGCACATTAGTACATAGACCGTTTTCCCTGGATCTAGCAGCGTTTCTTGTCATGGTTGTCATCACAGTAGGGGCAGGTAGCTTTCAATGTAGGGTAAACGGGCCGGGCGTGACCAAAATGATAGCATCTGCACTGCATGTTTTTACAAAGCGAATCATACAGCTCAGTGAGCAAAGAACGAAACGATGAGACGAATTGTTTGAAAAACGCGGTGGTGAGAGGAAGCCCGAATACCTTCCTCGGCACAGAGTGTAATAAGAACGAAGAACGTGTTCGATACTGTCTTGCTTTTCAGCAGGCCAAACTCAATCCAAATTTCGAGCATGGTGTGAAACGGGACACTGCCTTGAAGGCCCATTACCATCTTCGAATGCGGCCAGACCACCTTGTTGCATACTGCTCCTAGGGACCAGCGCTTTCCGAGAATTACCGTAGGGCCTGACGGTCAGAGAAAATGCACGAAGACTCACGGGAACACTGCAAGCCACGTGGCGATGGCTGAGATCTCCGAGAGCAATCACAATCGCACGCATTCAGCCATCTCGTATTGTCCACTCGTTACTAGCGTTGGCAAATGGTTTTATGCGTGACAGTTTACTCGAAATTTGGGCTGAGTTTACGTAGAAAGTGATTCAAATACATGGTACGGTCCAGTGACTGCTCGGCAAAGAACGACGTCCATCATTTGAGCAAGCATTTTGAGAGGCATTGCACCGCATATATTCAAGACGATCACCGAGAAATAGCATTCATCCTCTTTCGACTGTTTCTACCGCATCTGGAGTCGGATGAGATGATCCCGGAACGAAAGTTGGGGTGAGATCATTGATGCACTGTTGGAGAACGTTGTATGCAAAGGGGACTAGAGCAGTTGCAATCGCCATTATCAGCGTCTGCATAACCTCTTCGATGTATATAAAGTGGATGAGTTGGCTGAAAAACAAGTTACCTGCAGCCACCGACGACTAGATGGCTGGCTTTGGCCCGAGTGAGCCGGAACGGGGTTCTGAATGAAGCAAATGGTTGATCGATGAAGTGTAATATCATATATTTGCACGCCAACCCATCGACTACTGACGCATTCTTGGATGGTATTTCCCCCAGGGGTATAGGTGGGATTTGTCTGCCGGAGATAGTCAATGAAGAGTGCAACGTGAGAAATAGCTACCAATCCAGATTGATCAATCAACCGATCAACCAATCAACCAATCAATCTGGGCTCATACAGCAACGAAATCTCTTGATATCGATGAATACAGTCAGGTTGCCACGCAAACACTCGCCAGGAGAACTGGAACTCGTTTCTCCGAAGTGGTCCTCTCCCAGTTGAACGATTTGGCCGTTGTGGTTGACAGATGTGGGATTTTCGATGAATGCAGGTGATATACTTTCTTGGATCTGCCCGTTTGTTGCTTACACGGCCAGTCACTGGCTACGATGCTCTTGAATGACTCTTTTTGTGCTATCGACCGTCCAAAGGAAGTGACCGTTGGGATAGGAGTCGATGATTCTACCATGGTGCAGTCGACTGTCATCCAGCTAGGTGGTTTTGTTGGCCACGGCTACGTGAGATCTTGAAAAACGATGATCCTGTTATAATCGAAAGGGAAATGTTGCTTTCTAGGATGTAGTCGACATCCAGCTACCGTCAAGGACTCATGGGATTGGGGTCAGGTTGCAGGAACATATCAACGACTATGGATGAGTGATCGAAGCAATGCGAGCTGTAAGGAAGGACACACAACTGCCTGAACATTACCATTTCGACTGACCACTGCGAGCAGGATTCAGGATATCGATTTGTCGATGCGGCCTGTAATTTGCTTTTGGTCACAATCAGCTCGAGAGGACCTTCCACGCACGCAGCAAAGTAAGATTGGTACGTGGCATCATCCACGACGCTCAATCCCGGGCTTAAGTGGTCAGACTATGTGTCGAATTTGTCTACGTGACGTGAGAATTGCCGGCATCCGGGCTGGACGTATCACGTAACAAGCTATCGATTTCCGCATTGTGCAAAAGCCTGTTTCGGACGTGGCTCCTGTGGGCCAGTTGAACCGAACGCGAGGTTAAGGTGCCGGAATACACGCTCATCAGACACCACAAAAGGTGTTAGTTCATCTAGACAGCCCGACGGTGGCCATGGAAGTCGGAATCCGCTAAGGAGTGTGTAACAACTCACGGGCCGAATGAACTAGCCCTGAAAATGGATGGCGCTCAAGCGTGTTACCCATACCTCGCCATCGGGGTAGAAACGATGCCCCGATGAGTAGGCAGGCGTGGGGGTCCGTGACGAAGCCTTGGGAGTGATCCCGGGTCGAACGGCCCCTAGTGCAGATCTTGGTGGTAGTAGCAAATACTCAAATGAGAACTTTGAGGACTGAAGTGG